>NC_138243.1:28460156-28472656 GCF_964197995.2 Scardinius erythrophthalmus
AATAGTTTTTTATCGATATTTAGAAAAAATCTGTAATGGAAACGCGCCTTCCAAAATTTCAATGCTGATCCAACACACTTTAAACCTTTAAATGTCAATCTCAACCAAAATCAAAATCAAAACTCAACATCTTAATTCAAATGAAATGCAAATTCTGAAATTGGAATTAGTCATTATAAATTCAATTAATTAAAGGGTGGGCAAGAACCGCTCTCTGTTTTGGTGGGCAAGAAAGGACAAACAAACACTGAGGTTGTTCATTTGTTGATCTTCCACAGTAAAGCATTGAAAAATAATTACTGTTTATTTTAATTACTCCAGTTCCACTGCGGCAAAAAAAAAATCCATAATCTCTTGTAAAACAAACACACTGATCTTGCGTGTGTCGAGTTCTTCATCTGCCAAGCTGTTCTGCACTCACAGGAACCGTAAGAGCCGGAAACCTCCAAGGCCCTGATTGCATGATCTGCTTGTTTGTAGCGAGAAGAAGAGTGTTTTTCCTTCTGCTTGGATGCGATGACCTCTCTGGAGGCTTTCGGGAGGTGTTAAACGTTCCTTCTGATGTGCTTCGGCAAGGGAGACAGCTTTGATTTCAGATAACCTCATTGTTTTCAGATCAGACGCTCGCTGGATCTGGACTTTAAGATGTGATCGATAACAATGCCATTAAGATTCTGTTCGCAACACGCATGTTTCTCAGCCTCTACTTCATTAAGACGAGGGCTTTTTCCTTTGATTTATTCTCAACATTGGCACCGGCCGGCGGTCTGTTTGTTTCCTTTTGTTATTCACGATTTGTGTGATTCTCCACAACACCCTTTTGTTACCATGCTGATGTGATCTGTGATGTTTGTGCCAGATTCATATCAAATCAATCCTGACGGAACATCTCTGAGAATGAAAAGTCAAATACGCTCCTTGCATCAGGTGATCTCAGCCTCTTTCTAACAGAAGGCACGATATTCATCTCTGGCTTTATGCCTTTATTTATTGAGTTTCACATGAAAGTAATTTTCATATCGATAAAATATGCAAAGAGCAAAAGATTAATCCATATATGCAAAGCAAATCTGCACAAATTAGGGATGAGTTGGAGCAGCAAAGTGAATCAGACTTATCAGATTATTATACAGCAAGAGCTCCATTGGATTTAGTGATTTTAATAACGTGTGCTGTTTCTTCACTGTGACCAGATGCACCATTTCCACCGATAAAACCCAAAAATGCACATCGAACGAGGGCCTGAGCTATATCTACAGAGCAGAAACTCTTCTGACCACCCTAGCAACCACATAACACCCCGGCAACCATCCACAAAAAGCACAGGTAAGCACAACTCAGTGTTTTTTTTTTCATAAAATAGTTGAATATGGAGTTTGTTGGAAGGTCACCTTGGTCAGAGATGCATTAGTCAGACGGGAATTGGAAATGCACTGGGATGCATTGTAGAATTCCCACGCAATATGAATGCAATATGTTCATATTTATATATACAAGCACACACACACATAAATACGCAAGGATGTGCATTGCGGATAGGAATAAGAAATGAAGGATGCCTCTGTGTTATCATTCAAATAACATATTCCTAACTCTGTAAACTAAACCCAAGCTTTTCTTCTCGTATATGTGTATGTGCACAGATCTCCCATGAGGATTTGCACAGTGCAGGATGATGCATTAAATGCCAATTCCACTGCAGTGTAGAAGAGGACTGATACCAGTCAACAAACAGGTGTATGCGTTTGCAATTCCCACATTTCTCCAAAGGCAGAATAACAGTTACCAAACCTCCTGTTTATAACCTTAAAAGATCCTGCGCCAGCACACAATAAGTCATAAATCCTGGAAATGAAATCGGCTCCCATCCAGGAGACACAAACACACACACACACACACACACACACTGCTGATACGGCAGACCGTCTACAATCTCCCTGCATCTGAATAATGGTGCTGCCGAAACGTCCCTGAGATTCATACGGATCTGCGCTCGGCCCGGGACTCTATTCTTCAATTGCCAATAAAGGAGGAGTCATGCCGCCAATAATGCCATCATGGAGCGTCTGTGGTGATGATACGGGGTGATGATGGACACTGCGTGCTCCTCCTTCAAGAGGTGAGGTGAGAAATGTGACGCCACCACAGATGCAGGTGTCGTGCCAAACCCAATGGCATTTTTGGAAAATAAAAAGCAATACATTATGCAATTATTTATTTAATTACCATTTACGTACATTAACAACAGTGCTGGGTGTAACTCGTTACTAAGTAGGCTTTTCTCTGGAAAAAGTAAAGTAGGGGATTATTCTTCATTTTTCTGTAGGCCTAATTTAATTACAGTGGTTACACGTTATTTTGATGGTCCGCTTTAGACATTCTGTTGACTTTATTTTTATTTTTTATTTTTTCACCTTTGTTTAACCAGGTAAATCAGATGAGAACAAGTTCTCATTTACAGCTGCGACCTGGCCAAGACAAAGCAAATCAGTGCGACTAAAACAACAACACAGAGTTACACATGGAAATAAATAAACATACAATCAATAAACCAATCCATATACAAAGTGCAAGTGTAGTGCAAAATACAATATAGTTAAGAAAATAGTACAATAAATAGGCCATAGTGGCGAAATAAATACTAAATTGACACTGGAAAAATGATAATGTAAATAATGAAGTGCAAATAAAAATACTGGAGTGCACAATAAACGGAAATAAAAGGGCTATTAACAAGTGCCGTGATCGATAAACAGCTTTGACAGCTGATGCTTAAAGTTAGTGAGGGAGATAGGAACCTCTAGCTTCAAGGATTTTTGCAATTCGTTCCAGTCATTGGCAGCAGAGAACTGGAGGGAATGGCGGCCAAAAGAGGTGTTGGTTTTTGGGGATGGCCAGTGAAATATACCTGCTAGAGCGCGTACTACGGGTGGATGTTTCTATGATGACCAGCGAGCTGCGATAAGGGGGATATGCCTAATAAAGACTTATAGATGACCTGGAGCCAATGGGTTCGGCGACGAATATGTAGTGAGGGCCAGCCAATGAGAGAATAAATATTGCAGTGATGAGCAGTGTATGGGGCTTTGGTAACAAAACGGATATCACTATGATAAATTACATCCAGTTTACTAAGTAAAGTTTTGGAGGCTATTTTGCAAATAACATCGCCGAAATCAAGGATCGGTAGGATGGTAAGTTTTACAAGGGCATCTTTGGCAGCATGAGTAAAGGAGGCTTTGTTGCGAATCTTAATTTTGGATTGGAGATAGTTAATGTGAAGTTTACAGTCTAACCAGTCACCTGGTATTTGTAAGAGTCCACGTATTCTAAATCAGTCCCGTCAAGAGTAGTGACGGTAGTCCGGTGGGCAGCTGTGGGCAGTGTTCGATTAAAAAGCATGCATTTAGTCTTACTAGCATTTAAAAGCAGCTGGAGACCACAGAAGGCGTGTTGTATGGCATTGAAACTAGTTTGAAGGTTAATTAACACAGAGTCCAAAGAGGGGCCGGATGTATATAAAATGGTGTCTTCTGCATACAAATGGATCAGCGAATCACCAGCAGCACTAGCAACATCATTAGCCGCTTTCCGACCGGAGGAACCTTTTCACAGTTCCTAGAAATATTGGCTAAAGTACTCGTATGTTCCTGCGGTGCGAACACGCTGACTAGGAATGACTTTAGTTCTAGGAACTCCATTTGGAGAAACTAATTTAGCTCCTATTTCAGAGTAGGGTCTAAACCAGCACTATAGGAACTACCCGTGACGTTAGTGTACGCTGATGACCGAACGCACGCAAAACACCAGCACCTGCCATTTTTAAAACAGCTATATGTAAACACACAGATTATAGCCTATATATTTACTCCAGAAACTAGATACAAACATGGAAAACAGTGATAGATGGGGATGGGTCTCTAAACCTTTATGCTGAAGAGAAACTCCAACGCAACTTTGAGGGGACCAAGTCAAACATGATTATGTATTTCTGCTCAGCTAGCAACACTGGACATCAACCACACGGCATAGGCTAATAACTTTTTTTTCATATATTGTGTACTTTCTATAACAATTCTATCTAATAACATGTTAAACAGTACTGTTAGACAGATCGCTAACTAATGAACACAGAGAATGCGAGCATTGTTTGCTCTGGCGTTCTCAGCGCCGTCAAAATAAAGGTCCGTCGCTCCGTCAAAATAAAAGTCGCCGCGCTTGCTTCACTCCCTTAACCCTCCTATCAGTTCCTATGGCCACTTGGCCAGTGCGAACGCAAACAGCAAAACCGAGTTTGGGGGAGAGTAGTTCATAGAACTGTTTAGAAGTGGACAGTTCCTATAACTAAGTTCCTGTAACTACTTGGTCGGAAAGCGGCTATTGATGTATAGCCTATAGAGAATAGGGTTGGCCCAAGAATTGAACCCTGGGGCACCCCCATAGAGACTGCCAGAGGACTGGACAGCAGGCCCTCCGATTTTACACACTGAACTCTAAGAAGTAGTTGGAGAACCAAGCAAGGCAGTCACTTGAGAAACCAAGGCTGTTGAGTCTGCCAATAAGAATGCGATGATTGACAGAGTCGAAAGCCTTGGCAAGATCGATGAAGACGGCTGCACAATAATGTCTTCTATCGATAGAGGTTATGAATAAAATAAATAAATAAAAAATGATTAGACTAGGGTTAGTAGAAAAAGTTGACATGTACATGCAAAGTTACTTATAACAGCATGTCTAAAGGGAACCATCGCAATAAAGTGTTACCATTACAGTTATTTATGATGTAATTGCATTAAAAATTGTATAGACTATAGAACTATTCTATATATAAAGCAATAGTGGATTTAACATAAAAATTTAACGTCCAATGTATGTAAAAAAAAAAGAACATGTGTTTTTAATGTAACCTTCTCCCTTTAAATAATTAGGCAATTTTTAATAATCAGTTCAAGAATAATTTATGCAATTTTAAATGATTTATTTGAAAGAATTGAAAGAGTTTCATATCTACACTTGTATTGTTCGACTGGTCGAGGTTGATATGGGATTTAGAAAGTAATTAGTAATGCAATACATTTTAGAGCGAGTAATTAGTAATCTGATTACACTTTTGAAGATGTAATTAGTAGCTAGTGATTAAGTACTTTTTTAGCGTTACACAGCCAACACTGATTAACAGTCAAACGTTTGTAGTCATTAAGATTTTTTTAAAGATGCTCAACCAAGGTTGCATTTTTTGTTGGTGTAAAATATTATTGCCATTTAAAATAACTGTTTTCTATGTCATTATATGTTAAAATGTAAATGTCAAATCTGTATTTTCAGCATCATTACTCCAGTCTTCAGTGTCACATGATCCTTCAGAAATCAATATGATGATTTGCTGCTCAAGAAACATTTCTTATCATCATCAGCGTTGAAAACACAAAGAAAAAGAAATATAGGCTATTATTTGACCATTTGAAACGATATTTTAATGTGATTCGTGACATTTAATGCATTAATTGGCTTATTTTGATGGCGAAGACTAAACAAAAGTAATATGATTTCCAGTCCGGCCTCAAAGTTCCTCAGTGAATGCAGTCGTTCAGAGGTTGGAGGAGGTTGAGGTTTTGAAGGATTGGGATGACAGCTCTCAGACAGGATCACTCATTTGCATGGCTGATTTAATGATATTTAGTCGGCAGCCGTGCGGGTCGATATGAAGATCCTCATCTGTTCATCAGGGCTTGAGTCCGTCATGCAGTTTAAGTGCGTGTTGTTAAATAAGATATCATCAGCTTCGATTTTCACATCTGCGCTGGTGCATTTGTGAGAAGAGCGTTCATTTTCAGAGAGCTTTTGACACCTTCACATTTCAATTAGATGAATTATATTTGAATATGGAGAGGTTTCAGGAATTAAAAGCAGCATTTCATGTTCAGTGGTGCACATTGTGTTGTTTCATCTCATGCATGGCAGTTTTAGTCCTTATGTTTCTTTCCATAAAACCGACAAAATCATTTTGATTATAATTAAACCATGCTATCTATAAGAGTGTGAGAGCAACAGCAATGACACTACTAACTTAACTACAGATTACTGTGGATTTCATATTTTTGACCCGGTTAAATTCACTGAACCATTTTATTTGTCACCCAATAGTGTTCCCAGAAGTTCCTGCATTTTATAGAGGAATACAAATTTAGTAAAATATTATTTTATTAATAAGTATTTAGTTTAGTGCTGATGTTAATTAATTTTTTGTTCACTTCAACCTGCATTACAAAACTTTTACCTCTCTATCACCAACTGTGGTTGAAACTTACAATTGCAAGTTACTTGCGGAGTTGTTTTATGTCAGTTTTGAACTGATTTAAATGAATTTTCTCAATAATGGAATTTTGTTTATTTTTACCCAAAAATAAGACTCTTGTCAGATTTTGTCAGCCAATTTTCAGCATTTAATTTAAAAAATGATCATAAAATTAATTTGATAAAACATTTTTTAAATGAAAAAATATTTAAAAAAGAGAACACAATTTTGAATTCATTGACTTAATTAATTGAATTCTTATTTTACCCAAAAATGATATAGCCTACTCATGACCCTGTCACAAAATTTATTTTAATTATTTTAATTTAGAAGATTAAAATAGAAACTAAATTATCTGCATTTAATTTTATCAATTTATCATCATATCATGAAATAAATTGTATTAACATTTTAATCCATTTTTTTATAATTAAAATCAGTTAAATGTTTTTAAAAATGGCTATTCAAAATTAATTTAAAAAAAATTTAAATAAATTTTAATTGACCGTTTTAATAAATTATTAACGATTTATTTTTGTTTATTTTTACCCAAATATTAAACCCTAGTCACTGGTCGACTCATCTGTCACAATAATATCTTTTATATATTTAAATTTGGCTGATATTTCAGCGTTTCGTTTGGTAAATGTATCATATCATGAAATGAATTTAAACAGTTTAATCAGTTTATAAAGTAATAGGACAGTTTTTAGGCACCATATTCCCACATGTACTTTTAGTGAGTGCTCTGGTTTAACATGTTTCTCTGGTTTAGTATATTATGGGTTGAGATGTGATGCAGGTACAATCATCACGATCTGATGATCTGACGACTTTAATCTTGTCAGTGAATGTTTTTACCTGTCTGGAAACGCTGAGGCTGCTGACGTGTCATTGTGTGTTTGGCTTGTTTCTTTGGAAGCCCAATTATGATTAATGGCATGAGGCACAACAACACGAGCTACATGAGCATGTAATCATCATTAATTACTCTAGCTGAATGTGCTGTTGTTCCTCTGGCAGTAACTGTGTTAAACACAAAGACACTCCACACCGATGGTAGAAACACAACAGGAGGATTCAGTCCAAGTTACCAAACAGCAGGCAAAGGTACAATTTCTTTTGATTTCATACAAGCTTTAAAGTTCCCCATACTTTTTCGGATATTATCTTTCATTTTGTGTGATATATTATCTTTTAGTATGTATTATAGTTGTTTGTGAATGTTAAAGGTCTGCCAAATTTCAAAGATCAAAGTAATGGAAATGTGCATAATGCCAGCCTATGGTCTTCATTGGCTGCCAGCAAACAACGTCTACTTTGTCCCTCAAACAATGTAGTTGTAGCTGAGACTGGAAGAGTTTATGCTGTTTTCTGTGACTAGGCCATGTGACCAATAAGAGCAGAGTAGACCAATCACAGCAGACTGGGCCATCTGACCAATCAGAGCAGAGTAGACCAATCACAACAGACTGGGCCGTCTGACCAATCAGAGCAGAGTAGACCAATCACAACAGACTGGGCCGTCTGACCAATCAGAGCAGAGTAGACCAATCACAACAGGCTGGGCCATCTGACCAATCAGAGCAGAGTAGACCAATCACAATAGACTGGGCCGTCTGACCAATCACAGCAGAGTAGACCAATTACAACAGACTGGGTCATCTGACCAATCACAGCAGAGTAGACCAATTACAACAGACTGGGCCATCTGACCAATCAGAGCAAAGTAGACCAATTACAACAGACTGGGCCGTCTGACCAATCAGAGCAGAGTAGACCAATCACAACAGACTGGGCCGTCTGACCAATCAGAGCAGAGTAGACCAATCACAACAGACTGGGCCGTCTGACCAATCAGAGCAGAGTAGACCAATCACAACAGACTGGGACCTCTGACCAATCAGAGCAGAGTAGACCAATCACAACAGGCTGGGCCATCTGACCAATCAGAGCAGAGTAGACCAATCACAATAGACTGGGCCGTCTGACTAATCACAGCAGAGTAGACCAATTACAACAGACTGGGTCATCTGACCAATCACAGCAGAGTAGACCAATTACAACAGACTGGGCCATCTGACCAATCAGAGCAAAGTAGACCAATTACAACAGACTGGGCCGTCTGACCAATCAGAGCAGAGTAGACCAATCACAACAGACTGGGCATCTGACCAATCAGAGCAGAGTAGACCAATCACAGCAGACTGGACCATCTGACCAATCAGAGCAGAGTAGACCAATCACAACAGGCTGGGCCATCTGACCAATCAGAGCAGAGTAGACCAATCACAACAGACTGGGCCGTCTGACCAATCAGAGCAGAGTAGACCAATCACAACAGACTGGGCCGTCTGACCAATCAGAGCAGAGTAGACCAATCACAACAGACTGGGCCGTCTGACCAATCAGAGCAGAGTAGACCAATCACAACAGGCTGGGCCATCTGACCAATCAGAGCAGAGTAGACCAATCACAATAGACTGGGCCGTCTGACCAATCACAGCAGAGTAGACCAATTACAACAGACTGGGTCATCTGACCAATCACAGCAGAGTAGACCAATTACAACAGACTGGGCCATCTGACCAATCAGAGCAAAGTAGACAAATTACAACAGACTGGGCCGTCTGACCAATCAGAGCAGAGTAGACCAATCACAACAGACTGGGCATCTGACCAATCAGAGCAGAGTAGACCAATCACAGCAGACTGGACCATCTGACCAATCAGAGCAGAGTAGACCAATTACAACAGACTGGGCCATCTGACCAATCAGAGCAGAGTAGACCAATCACAACAGGCTGGGCCATCTGACCAATCAGAGCAGAGTAGACCAATCACAATAGACTGGGCCGTCTGACCAATCACAGCAGAGTAGACCAATCACAACAGACTGGGTCATCTGACCAATCACAGCAGAGTAGACCAATTACAACAGACTGGGCCATCTGACCAATCAGAGCAAAGTAGACCAATTACAACAGACTGGGCCGTCTGACCAATCAGAGCAGAGTAGACCAATCACAACAGACTGGGCATCTGACCAATCAGAGCAAAGTAGACCAATCACAGCAGACTGGACCATCTGACCAATCAGAGCAGAGTAGACCAATCACAACAGATTGGGTCACCTGACCAATCAGAGCAGAGTAGACCAATCACAACAGACTGGGCCGTCTGACTAATCAGAGCAGAGTAGACCAATCACAACAGACTGGGCCGTCTGACCAATCAGAGCAGAGTAGACCAATCACAATAGACTGGGCCGTCTGACCAATCAGAGCAGAGTAGACCAATCACAACAGACTGGGTCATCTGACCAATCACAGCAGAGTAGACCAATTACAACAGACTGGGCCATCTGACCAATCAGAGCAAAGTAGACCAATTACAACAGACTGGGCCGTCTGCCCAATCAGAGCAGAGTAGACCAATCACAACAGACTGGGTCATCTGACCAATCACAGCAGAGTAGACCAATCACAACAGACTGGGCCGTCTGACCAATCAGAGCAGATGAGGCTCTTGGAAAGGCGGAGTTTAGAAAGACACTGAGAAGAGGTGATGCTGCAATGTATATTATGAGAAAATAAAAATGTTTTTTGAATTCGGATGCATGTACATCTATTGTATAGAGCTCCAAAACACAATTAGGAACCCTTTAAATGGCATAATAGGGGCACTTTATGAAAAAAACATTGTGAATGCTTTTAAAACTGAGATTACTAATATTCAGTGACTGTGCAATGGGGAAAAATAAACATATTTAACCATAAGAAACCAAAACATCTAAATGAAACACATGCAATGCAACATCTACAGGGTCTGTTTTTGTGCTTTGCTTCTTAATATCTGTATTCACTCTAACAATATATGAAATCAAGAATTATGGCAAAATGCTGATAATGCTGTTGCTCGTGTTGGCTTATTGAAATAAAAAAAAATTGCAATTGAGGCTTAGCAAATACGTTGACCTTTGTAGGTCCATTTTGTGTAAATGCGTTCCTCGCGTCTTATCTCGCTGTGAAAAATAATAACTGCCAGGTAAATTGTATCTGTGATTTGCGCACGTGATAAATACTCTTTTAAGGCGACATTAAACTCTACAATTTCATGCTGCTTGGCTTCAAGTTGAATATAGAAAGCTTAATGGAGCCATATGAATCTATGCATAATTCATGATCTCTATATATCTGAGAATTACACTCGAAATACCAGAGTGAAAAGGATATAAGTGTGCTGAGTCAAAGTGCCAATTGGTAAATTTGATGGTCTCTTAACACACACAACTGAATCCGAAGGCCGTCTTCAGTTTTCTTCTAGCTTTCTCGCAGATTTTTGATTTCTGTAACATGAAAAGCTGATAAGATACAGCGTGTCACAGACTTCATCTCCTGGAAGGGTTTGCTAATGTAATTATGTATAATTGGGGATCTGACAGCAGAAGACTTAAAGTGATAATTAGCTTTTCAAAGGATAAAATAATTACTTTTCTGTTTGAGATTTGTTCTCGGTTTAAACTGGATGTCGTTGGACAGACTCCAGATACTGGAGGTTTGACTTTGAGAATGATGACTTATATAAGCACACAGATGATATCAAAGGATGTTTAATTTGACTCGACGCTTTACTCAAACACAGGGCTGCCAACTTTTAAGTTTAGCTTGGAGTGAGAATTATGGAAAGGGGAGGGGGGGAGGGGTTGGGTAAACATAATAAAACCTAAAATTATTTTTTAAAATTAAAACATAATTTTATTAAGTTTAGTGACAGCATGGTGCAATAATTGGTATAGGCTACTGCTTTTATTATTGCTTGATACAAATTTTACAATTTCAATTTAATTCTTGTGGGTTTATTCCGATCTTGATTCAATTTGGATACGTATTAGGTACAGCAGATGCACGCTAATTAATCTCAAGAAAGAAAATCTCGCCTAATGCTGTAAACATAGGCTACAAAGAGCCCTGTCAGCTGGTATAATTAAAGGTTCAAAATAACAACTCAAATTAAATATAGGCCTAATGCGGTTTTTATTACAACAACAACTTTTATCTAATATTTTAATGATATAAGTAAAAACATATAACAAATATGTAATATAGGCTTGTGCACATATTTCGCTAAATACTCATTTATAGGCTACTAATACTAAATATATTATAAAATTAAAAAAAAAAATAGCCAACTTACATGCTATGGTCATCAAATGGCTTTCCTGAGGTTAATGTACTGTAATGTGACATGTAGCCTATACTCCAGCTATTTTATTGACCTCTTTCAACGGTTGAAAAACACTGATTGGTCGATATTATGTATGAGGCATTGATTTCGATATCTATACCTATTGATCATTCGCGTTTGTTTACTGTTAACTAGCAGGCTAGTGAAGAGAGATGATCGGGTCACGTGCCGCTTGAACTGAGGCGCCGCAGCGATCAGTCACATTTAAAAGCGCCAAAACGGTAGCTATTTATTGTTTGAATTTCGTAATACAATTGACCGAATCTGAGAGCTGAGAATTTGTTTCATATCAAAAGTAACCTGCGCTGTCTTGTCTGTCGTGTGTCCTCTTTGGTTCGCGATTTCACTGCGTGACAAAATGGATGTGTGGCGTGAGAGCGCGTGACGGTGCGTGTCCACTGGCGCGTTGCGAGCGGAGCGAGCGTTTTCAACTCATTCCTATGGAAGTTGAGCTTCACGCTCGCGCAGTGCATTTTGGGATTGCCAGCGGACCGGAGAAAGCGTTGAGAGCGACTGAGAGCGTCAAAAAGGTTGGGCAGTTTTTGACTTTATGCAAATATCAAGCGAAAAACGCGGTCGGCAGCCAATTGCTGTGAGGTTTGGAATGTGACGTCTGTTTTGAGAGTTTAAAAATATGCTAATTGTGCCGTGTGTAATTGAGTTTATGCTGGATTTAGTGCGTAAATCATTTTGTTTACAAATTAGACGCTTTGCAGTTGTTATATATGTTAAAGATTTTATTTTGGATGTGTTCATTGTGATTATATTGGCTGGATTTATAAAAGTTTATCAAAAATTGAAAGGATATATTTGCTTGGTGCATTTGGAAACAAAGCTTATCTATTTCTAAATGTAATCGCGTGCATTGCTGGTGATTATACTGTCCGTGTGTTGAAATAAACTTAGATTAAACACACTCGCAACAGACACACCCCAAAGCGGAGACGTTACAGCGTTG
>NC_138243.1:28477656-28595156 GCF_964197995.2 Scardinius erythrophthalmus
CCTGCCAATGAGGTAAAAAAAAAATCTTGAAACTACCATGCAGTAAATATGTAGTATGCATAATTATTAATAATCCTAAATCTTGACAGAAATGATTAAATATCATATTAAATTTACTATTTTATATTAAATATTGAATATTATATGATACATTTTAATATATTGGATATTACATTAGATTATAATTATATTCATTCACAAATTAAATAAAAAATAGCAAAACAGACTTCCAATGAGGTAAACAAAAATTATTAAAAAAAATCTTGAAACTACCATAAACATAGCAACTACCATAAACATAGCAACTACCATAAACATAGCAAGCAAATCTTGAAAGTAATTAGTGATCAAGCAATTTCTGACTAGGATTCATTGATATTTTCAGTGGCTCCATATTTAGTCTCACCCAGTCATTTTGCATAATGGCTTTTTTTCTTGATTTAATCAGTATGTGTGCTGTGTAAATTCCATGTGATATTTCTTATTAAAGTATTATTGAGCTAATGAGCTTTATAAGCTGTGTGTTGAGCATGCATATCTAGTTCTTTTCTCTAGATTTTCTCTGTATGGAAATAAATGAATGGTGCGCCGTCCCAGAACTGACACGTGTCTCTGTGTTAAATACACACTGTATACGCTGTCATGCCTTCACAGCATGTCCTCTGTAGGGGTTTAAAGTGCTTTAAAGCAGCCCGTCCTGCGCCTGTCATCCTCGAGCAACAGACGCTGCGGTTTCCACAGCTGAAGTCGTCCTTGTGTCCTGACACAGCAGATAAGCACAGGCTTTCGGGAAACAGCGAGAGGGCTTCATCTGCTCAGTTTAAGACAAACGTGAACAATATGCCTTCAGGAGCAGAAGTCCTCCCAGAATGCAGTGCTCACACTATCAAACATACTGCAGATCCTCACTGTCCTTCGCAGACCTTATATGAAGTTCAGATATGAACATATATCTGTCATCATTTACTGTTACTTGTGTCGCTCCAATCGTGCATGACTTTATTGTGTTCACGCTGCTCTTTTACACACTATAAAGTGACTAAGACAGTAGTGCATGTGACTCGTTCTTCTGAAACCACACAATATTATTGATTTATTAGCATCCATTCAGTTTACTTTTTTAGACACTCAGATCTTTCTCATATTTAGGGAAGCTTGTTTCCATCATGGAATAAAAAAAGATAATTGTGACATTGGGCGTTAAAAAAACAAACATCTTTTGTGACATTTATCTCACAATTCTGGCTTTTTCCCCTTGTAATTGCGAGATTATATCTCAATTTTTTCTTATAGAATTTTGAGAGATAAACTCACAATTGTGAGGGTTTTTTTTTAAACGCCCTCATGCGAAGCTTATACGAACACATGAATTACTATTGGAATGACTGGATTTCGCCCACGGAATTTCGCAGAGCAACGGTAAATGTAATCGCACCTTAAGACAGTGATAATAAAAGATGAAATTCAATATACACCTTATTGATGACGCACAATATAAGCCTACAGGTAAGAAGATAAACCCAGAATATGACTGTAGCGTTGCGTTCAAGTTCTGTGTGCTTGCCTGTGCTTTATATGTTTTATTAGAAAGGTATACTGACTTTGGTCCTCCAATAGCCTACCACTGTCTTAAAGCATTCAGCTACATTAAAGCTACACTGTGTAGGATTTTCTCCCATCTAGTGGTGAAATTGTTTATGACTACCAACTGAATATTACTTTCTAGCCCCTCCCATTCCCAGGGCGTTTGAACTTCTACGGTGGCCGTATTATTTCAAATCTGCCGGCAGTCGCGAGTAATCTCCCCCTCGCATTCGTCACGGTGCCGCTGAGTGTAAAAAGGCGAAAGGCGAAGCTTGAATTTCCAGGTATGTCCCTCTTTGGCTAATGTATTTTCAAGATGGAGGCGCAACATGGCTGCCGCCATTCGAGCGACTCGCTCGTATGTATTCTAAATGGCAGAGTCTACGCTTACGAGAATACTTGATTAGTTTGTAGAAGTAATTACACATTAATGAGCACATATCATTTTGAAAGAAAGTGTTTTTTGCTAAGAATCAACTTAAAAAATAACTTTAAGCATTTTCTTTATAATGGTTTTATATGCTGCTGAATTTGAATATTTAAAAACGCAAAGATTTGAGAGATATTATGGTGGAAAGAAGAATGCATCAGAGAATAACAACTTATTTAGGCTATTTCTAGCTAGTTTTAACTGTAGAGCACAAGCTAAAGTTACTGTTTTAATGGTGCTTTTATGGTGCTTTTTTATTTTTATAATATCCTCATTAATTATCATTGAATTCAAAAGAGTGGGAACATTCTGCTAAACTTCTCCTTTTGTTCTTTCACAGAGGGAAGAAAGTCATAGGTTTGGAACGACATGAGGGTGAGTAAATTATGATATTTTTTGGCTGAACTGGCCCTTTAACCGCTCATATAGTGTAGCGTAATCATAAAAGACCCTAAACCAAAACTCCACTCGGACAGGGCGTGACTCAGGCTTTGGATGGGCCATAAAGGTGCTGTGAAGGTGTAATTGCATCATCAGAACTGAGAATCCAGCTCAGTGTAGTGTGCACTAGCAAGTGCACTTGGGTGAAAGTGAGAACATTCTCCTCAAGAATCAGTGATGTGACCTTTGCAGCTGATGCATAAATCCCTCTTCATTCTGAATGATTTATCCATTCACAGAGAGCGTGTCAAAACTACAGCCATTAATATTTATGAGCTACACCGATGTGTGATAGAATGCACAGTGTCAAAAGATGTTAAATTAATTGAAGAGTATTGAAGTGCATTAACTAAATCTGTGAAGTATTATCATGCTTGTGTGCATCATGTATACTGAAATTGGATTATTGACCATATTAACAATAAAATGTGCCTTAGCTGATATCAAAAGTAGCTGGTGTGTCACATTACACTATATTGTGTGTATTTTGGCACCGCTTTATTGACAATTTTTAAAACAAATTATCCATGGTATGGAACCAATGAGGTTCTCGTGTTACGCAGCACGTTTGAGCTTCAGCAAGAACCAATGAGCTTCATTCTCGTGTTACGCATCACGTTTGAGCTTCAGCAAGAACCAATGAGGTTCATTCTTGTGTTACGCAGCACGTTTGAGCTTCTTCAAGAACCAATGAGGTTCATTCTCGTGTTACGCATCACGTTTGAGCTTCAGCAAGAACCAATGAGTTTCATTCTCGTGTTACGCATCACGTTTGAGCTTCAGCAAGAACCAATGAGGTTCATTCTCATGTTACGCATCACGTTTGAGCTTCAGCAAGAACCAATGAGGTTCATTCTTGTGTTACACATCACGTTTGAGCTTCAGCAAGAACCAATGAGGTTCATTCTCATGTTACGCATCATGTTTGAGCTTCTTCAAGAACCAATGAGGTTCATTCTCATGTTACGCATCACGTTTGAGCTTCTTCAAGAACCAATGAGGTTCATTCTCATGTTACGCATCACGTTTGATCTTCAGCAAGAACCAATGAGGTTCATTCTCATGTTACGCATCACGTTTGAGCTTCTTCGAGAACCAATGAGGTTCATTCTCGTGTTACGCATCACGTTTGAGCTTCAGCAAGAACCAATGAGTTTCATTCTCGTGTTACGCATCACGTTTGAGCTTCAGCAAGAACCAATGAGGTTCATTCTCATGTTACGCATCACGTTTGAGCTTCAGCAAGAACCAATGAGGTTCATTCTTGTGTTACACATCACGTTTGAGCTTCAGCAAGAACCAATGAGGTTCATTCTCATGTTACGCATCATGTTTGAGCTTCTTCAAGAACCAATGAGGTTCATTCTCATGTTACGCATCACGTTTGAGCTTCTTCAAGAACCAATGAGGTTCATTCTCATGTTACGCATCACGTTTGATCTTCAGCAAGAACCAATGAGGTTCATTCTCATGTTACGCATCACGTTTGAGCTTCTTAGAGAACCAATGAGGTTCATTCTTGTGTTACGCAGCACGTTTGAGCTTCTTCAAGAACCAATGAAGTTCATTCTCGTGTTACGCATCACGTTTGAGCTTAAGCAAGAACCAATGAGGTTCATTCTCGTGTTACGCATCACGTTTGAGCTTAAGCAAGAACCAATGAGGTTCATTCTCGTGTTACGCATCACGTTTGAGTTCATGTGTTACGCATCACGTTTGAACTTCTTCAAGAACCAATGAGGTTCATTCTCGTGTTACGCAGCGCGTTTGAGCTTCTTCAAGAACCAATGAGGTTCATTCTCGTGTTACGCATCACGTTTGAGCTTAAGCAAGAACCAATGAGGTTCATTCTCGTGTTACGCATCACGTTTGAGCTTAAGCAAGAACCAATGAGGTTCATTCTCGTGTTACGCAGCACGTTTGAACTTCTTAGAGAACCAATGAGGTTCAGTCTCGTGTTACGCATCACGTTTGAGCTTAAGCAAGAACCAATGAGGTTCATTCTCGTGTTACGCAGCACGTTTGAACTTCTTAGAGAACCAATGAGGTTCATTCTCATGTTACGCAGCACGTTTGAGCTTCAGCAAGATGTTTTGTTCTCACATGTCAACCAGGTTCAGTTGAGCTTCTGTTTATGTTCCCTGATCAATGTTTATATGTGAATAAAAGCCTAAATTAAATCTGTACATCATATACAGTGATTGAGTCTCTTCAGAAATTTTTGGACTAAACCGCTCAATTCATATGAATAAGTTTTAAGATCTTTCTATGAACTTTTTAAGCATCAAAGTGTCAGCTGTGTAGCTGTCAATGGAGGGACAGAAAGCTCTCAGGTTTCATCAGAAAGATCTTCATTTGTGTTCCGAAGATGAACGAAAGTCTTACAGGTTTGAAATGACATGAAGGTGAGGAATTAATGACAGTTTTCATTTTTGGGTTAACTATCCCTTTAATATTAATGGTAGTCCTAATCATTTACCAATGTGAAAACAAAACTGGTAATTTCCAGAAATGTGAAAAGAAATGTGTTGGTTTTTGTTGATTTTTTTTATTAAACTGTTGTGGACGGCAGCATTTACACCAGAGGAAGGTTTTGTAGCATCACTGAACTGAACTGCGCCTGAAACACTTAGTTGAGGCGTTTAGATACTGAGCTGAGGTTATTATGATGAGATCTCAAGGGTTCAGCATCAGTCAGACATCTGAGATACATCAACACTGCCATCCAGAGGAGACACCGGTAAATCCGAGACTTGAGTATTTCATAAAGCACTAAAGAACATTTGATGGCTTTGCATCTGTTGCACTACATTGATTTACTTTTATTGGACAGGAATTTATTGCATGTTAATTGGTTGAAAATGAGAAATTAAGTTATGCATTTAGCAGACACTTATCCACTGAGAATAATCATGCATTTAGAATATTAATACAGTAGATATGAAAGTATTTCCATGCATGATGTACACACAGTAGCAGTAATATTTGCACATATGTGTATTGTTAAAGACTGCAAACTAGTTATTTATATGGGACTAATTGTGATAATGAACTAAAAAAGTCACATTATGGTGCTTTTAGATATTTCATGGTAATGATCACCATATCCACAAGTCAAAAACAAGGGAAGTGTTCAAAAATCCCAGAATGCAAGTAGCGCAACAGCGCCATCTAACGGTCAAGAGAAACAATGCAGAAAGAAACTGAAATCACGAAATGATTCTTAGTGTTCTTTATTCATTTGCACCTATTTGAATATTTCCACAATACATGACAATAAATACATAAGGGTCCCTGTACATTTCATCTTCATCAGCTGCTCAATGTACTCTGTATTTACAGTAAGACTCAAGATACTACAAACGAACATGTTACTTCAGGCACCTTGTGCATCCCATTAAAAGACACACAAATACTTGACATGTTCAAAAAGGGAAAGTAAAACACGCGAGTGAACACGCGCTTTCAGACGAGCCCAAAATCGGCTGGCGTTATTTGGAGCTGCACGTTGTTCCGAGAAATATTGCGGGTCTGGGTGGCAACAGGTAAAATTTAATCTGTAATACTATTCAATACGTATACAATACTTTACAATCCTAAAATAATGAATATGATCGTCGTTATATTACATTTTAAAACTGTTGTTACGAGCTGTGCACAAATGCATTGTACATACAAAACTCAAAAGCGCGGGAACTTGTGGAAGCTCATTCCCGCCACAGAACAGGCTAATTAAAAAAAATTTTGTGACTTTTTATCTTAGATTTCTGACTTTTTCTCAGAATTGCACATTTATATCTCGCAATTGTGACTTTATAACTTACAATTCTAACTTTAGAATTGTGAAACAAAAAAAAAAAGTCAGAATTCTAAATCATAAACGCAGAATTGAGAGAAAAAAAGTCAGAATTGTGACATAAAAAGCAGCATTTACCCTTTTTTTTGTAAAAACACAAGCCAGCGCAATTTTAAGCTCTACAAAGAAAGTCTCACATCGTTTTCACTGCATGATAAATATGGCTGAAATGATGCGAAATGCATGGAAAAGGGTCAAGGGTGAAGAAGCAAAGATTCACAATCTGTTCACGGTTTCTGTCTGATTCGCAGGTCACCAGAGCTGTTCGAAGTAGAATACTGCTGTATTTGTATAGAATACTGGAAGTGAAGGAAATGATGCGCATGTGGAACAGGAAATGAGTCCAGGTCAGTCTAATGATTGATGACCTCAAACTATGCGATGCTCCACAGTGTTCTTCACACAAAACAGACTGAGGCCCTTTGGGAAATATAAAGCATCTCCACTGTATAAGAAAATATGGAATTCATGAACAAACTAATGAGATTCTTCTATCATTCTGATAGAATGACCTTGGAAAAAATCCTAAATCCCATATTGAACATGGAATGTGGCTATACAAAAAAAAAAAACCTGCAGATAAAAAATATATTCAGATCGAATCTCACCTCATTCCACAAAATCATCAAAACCTCAAAAAACGAGGTAGCTGGTACGTAGATGTTGGCTGATTATTAATAATTATCCTTTCATTTTAGTAAAAGGAAATGTATAAATATTGTTGAGCACAATAGCTCAACGCCAATTATTTTCTTGAAAGGTAAAATTTCACTTATACCAATGTAATATTTTAAGCAATACTGTAATATTGTGATTTAAACACCCACTTTACTCAACATTACATTTTTTACTTCTCAATTTAATGCCATTTTTGATCATTACCGACACTACTGCATAGAACCTTTACTCACACACACACACACACACACACGCGCGCGCACACACAATTCATGAACTTCACAATCAAGCCGTGTCCGTATGATATAACTAATTGGCCTAAAGAACTACGTTAGCATCAGTAACTACACCAAACCACTGGTGCTCTAGTGTCTCGGGTTTGGTTAACATCGCCACAAATACAGTTCATGCACTTGCAACCGGATGCATCTCTAATCTATTAAAACCTTGTCAAACGCCACAGGATATGTGACTTTAAGGCTTATATAAAGAAAGTTTGTGCAATCGCTGCAGAACTTTCATCAAATACGGTTTAAAAATACTGTATTAATCTCAACTTCTGTTAGGGTGAATCTCATGAAATCTGTCAAGAACATGCTTGGGTCATGGTTAAAATCATACGAAATGAAGCCTATTTTTAGAAGGGGGAAATGTGATTAATTGTAATGAAAATAATATCACGAAAAGTCTAAAAATAGGCTTTATTTTCTTTCAGGTTGCAATTAGATTTGGGCGATAAAATGATATACCGTGGCGATATTAAAATGTCTATCATTAGAGATTTTTGCTGTATATCACTGTATGTAAATATATTGCGACACTTTAGAGTGATGAAACGCATGAATGAGACAATAAAGCACATGACATGCTTGATGTTAAAAAGGGTTTATAAGAGCAATAAGTGTGAAAAATAACTGGCTTACTGTTAAAGTGCACGCACAGAAAGCTGCCTCTCTCAGAGGCGATCGCGAATTCGGGACGTGCTTGATGTTTAAACATGATATAAAGCGCAATAATCTGTGAGAAGGACTCAATGCGGTGCTTGAGCGCACGGAAAACTGCGTCTCTCAGCAAATGATCGTGAATTCAGTTCTCTTTCACGTCTTATTGCACTTGAATGGTCGAATACACACACAATTATGTCAAAAGGCCCATCGTGTGGAGTATTCGTGTAAACACAGCCAGTTATGTCTCATGTGAAAGTAAACGGTTGGGTGTAGATGTGTATCTGTATAATGGATCCATGCGTTTGGTCTTAAAGAGACAGCAGCCTAATAAACCTGCTAATCTTTGTCTCCTAAATGTTAATCAAACAAAAGAGAAAATATCTCACTGCTCGTGACTGAATAACTTTTGTCGCTTTAATAATAATATATTTATATTTAATTCTTTAATTTTATTTTTTCATCTGATTGTTCAATTTCTGTTTAATAAACCTATTGTATTGGAAAAAATGTTTTTTAGTTTATATTGTCCTATTGTTCGTAATTTGCTGATTTGTTCTTATTTTTAATAACAAAAATGAAATAAAATAACTATATTGTGATATATATTGTTATCATGAAATAGGACTTTGATCATATCGCCCACCACTAGTCGCAATGACCCTGTTTTCATGAAATTCATCCAGATTTTCTTCAATCTTACGAGAGTAACGATAAGCTTCAAGTCACCACAAGCTCCATAAACAATAACCTTTGCTGCACTTTGCCCAAATATCTATATACTGTACATAAAGAGCTTTGCATTCAAACTCCAGAAGAATCACCAACACGACCAAACTCCACCACAGCGCATCCAATCCTACTGATCGAGCCCTTAGTGTTGATTCATTTGTACACTGAATGTTAAACACTGTAAAAACGGTCAATAAAAAAGCCTCCGAGCCTCCGTTTCATCAAAACAACAAAAATCAGATAAAACACACTAAATAAATACAGCTCGCTCCCAAACGTTAGTCGCTGGACAGGTGGAGGGTTGTTTTTTCTTTTTTCTTTTTCCCAAACGTGATTTGGGTTGAGAGTTACAGTCACACAGTGCTGTCCTCCAGCAGCGGTTCGAAGTCCTCGTCGCTCCCCGGCAGCGGCGTGTTGGTGTGGGCTCCGGCCAGACTCGCGCTGCTCTTACTGGTCTGGCAGGGAGTCGCTGGTGGCGACGGGTTGTCCGGTATGAAGAGAGCGACTATAAACGCCACCACTACCGTGCAGGCGCCCAGGAGGAACGGAGGACCGGGGATTAATGTCTTCTACACAAAAATAAGAAAAGAAATCAACATTAGATGAGCCATCCATGATCTATGATGTATCAGCTAATGAGTGATATATATATATATATATATATATATATATATATGTATATATTATTTATGTTGTATATATGTGACCCTGCACCACAAAACCAGTCATATGGGCCATTTTTTTTAAATTGAGATTTATACATCATCTGAAAGCTAAAAGCTTTCCATTGATGTATGAATTGTTATGATAGGACAATATTTTGCAGCGATACAACTATTTGAACATCTGGAATCTGAGGGTGCAAAAAAATCTAAATATTGAGAAAATCTCCTTTAAAGTTGTTCATTTATGTTCACGATAGTGCTGCATTCACTCACAAAAATACATGTTTTATATATTTATGGTAGGAAATTTACAAAATGCCTTCATGGAACATGATCTTTACTGAATATCCTAATGATTTTTGGCATAAAAGAAAAATCGGTCATTTTGACCCATAGAATGTATTGTTGGCTATTGCCACAAAGCGACATGTGACTGGTTTTGTGATCCAGGGTCACACATATATATAATAATTTAAAACAAAGTCATTGTACCCAAATAGATTCAATACTTACATTAAAAAAGAAACATTTTAAGCATTTAATATGCCTTGAGTGCTTTTGTGTGATGATGCAAATTAATCAATTGCAAACTCTTCCTGTAAAACAGACAGACTGAGTGTGAAGGCGGTTGAACGGATCGTGTACCTGTGTGGGGGGGGCCTGTACGGGGATGTCGTAGTCGGGTTGGATGGTGGTGATCCCACTCAGCTCGACGTTAAAGAGGAAGAAAACGAAGCCATACAGCGCAGGACCCAGTCCGTTACAGAGACCCCGAATTCCTGTTATCATGCCCTGAACCAGACCTAAGGTAACAAAACACACAGCTTATATTCATAAGCTCTTGATGGCTGAGATTGTCAAAACCCAAAAAGAAATGAAAATGTGACTTTCTTAATACATGTTTCAATTCATTAGTTATTTTAATGGGGTCCTATTGCACTTTTTCAACTGTCTTTAGTGTGTGATACTGCAGTTTGAGCGTGAAAAAGGTCTGCAAAGCACTAAGTTATTCTGTATATCAGTGTCAGTGTTTCTGAACTCCCTGAAATGCCTCCATTGTAGTTTCTTTGCGGGAACAAATACGTCACAATATTCTTCATTTAAAGGTGCCTTGTGTAATGTCCACCAAAAAATCAATTCATACTCCACATTCCATACCAGATGGGGGCAGTATACCTCCAGAAAGTGAGTTGGTCTATTCTAGAGTAACAACCGAGAAACGGCATAGTCTCTATGCTCCGCCCCTACCTTCACAACGACCCTAGAGCCATAGCCGAAGCCGAGCCAACTCCTAATAGAGGACGTTTTGACTCAAGAGGAACGTTGGTTGATGTCAAGTGATTTTGAAATATGACATCTTCAAGATACTTCCCTTCACCTTTACCAGTGAATATGTTCATATTCGTGAGACACACGCAATTGACACTTTTCACACGCTCTCACGCCACACATCAATTTTCTCACGCACAGAAAAATCGCGAAGCAAAGAGGACACGGAGACCGACAGACTAGACAGAGCAGGTTAGTTATGATATAAAAAAATCTCAGCTCTCAGATTCTGTCAATTTTATTACGCAATTCAAACAATAAATACCGTTTTGGCGCTTGTAAATGTTACACGACAGATCCCTAGCGCACGTGAACCGATCATCTCTACTAGCTAATAGTAAAAAAAACAAGAACACTGTTGAAAGATACAGTAGGCTACAACTTACCAAAATGTATTCCTCATACATAATATCGACCAATCAGTGTTTTTTATCAGCGTGAAGAGGTCAATAACATAGCTGGAGAACAATTATGTCAGATTTACCTCAGGAAAGCCATTTAATAAACATAATATAGGGTCACGTAGTATAGGTCACGTAGTTTGCGATTCCGCGCACGTTTTTTTCCCTGCAGCGGGTGGTTGTGGTGGTGGTAAGGGTCTCTTGCCAAGGGCTTCAGCCATTCTTCCACTCTCTTCCCTGAACTGAAATGTTCCACACGATTGACATCAGGTTCAAGTACGCCCACAAGCCGTGCGAGTTATTCGTGTACTGCAGTTTGGCTGGTGGTTATGTTGCCCGCATACCGCCTCCCATGGCCGAAACTGGTATTATGACACCTGTCGGGCCGTGGCTAGTAATTTAGCATGCTAATTCAGGTTGATATCTCTGCAGCACTATAACTTAAAACAATTTTAATGACATAATCGCCCTTATTTCTTCTCATTCTTTTGATGCGCGTAGCTCATTTTTGGGATATTTTTACCTCAATTTTTACACATGGCACCTTTAAATAATTAATACGCAGAATAAAGGGGCGGGGCCTGGTTGAGTTAGTTAGTAGTGTGTTGAAACTGGTGGTTATGGTAAGGAGCGGGACATTTCCCAAACACACTCAAAGTGCTTGACCAATCACAACACACTGATCCAGCCGACCAATCAGAGCACAGTGTGCTTTTCAGAAGGAGGAGCTTCATAGAGACAGGAACTAAACAGAGCGTTACTGACAGACTGGGAAGAGACGAGCTGAACCAATGGATATTTTGGTAAAAATAAGGTGTTTTTGAACATTCAAGCAAGAAAAACTATTCTAGTAGAGCACCAAAAAAACATCAAGACTTTGAAAAAGGCCACAATAGGTCCCCTTTAAAGAAAAAGTGTTTGTTTTTCCAAAGAAGTTTTAAAAATGTGAAAGTTTGCACATAAGACTTTACCCTGTTTATCCGGATCTGCACTGCGTGACACTAAAGCGCTCACTGCAGGGAACGTTATGCTGGACATGGCTGCCACCGCACCGGCCGCCCACATCATCCTAAATGACAACAAAAAATAACATCACGTGACTCACTCTTCTTAAACCAGACAGTTGTTAAGTAACGTCTGCATTTATCTTGATCTAGATAGACGTTAACTCACCACGGCTCGGACCCTAAACCGTACCAGGCCAGCTGGAGAATCTGGAAACCCAGACCCAGAAGAACTGTGTTCTTATTCCCGATGGTCCTCATTAATAAAGTAAGAAAAAGCGTCTGTCGGGAAACACAAGGGAATGAATAATTACACCGTCCTGCTTCATATTTGCTGCATTAAATCCAATGCTTGTTTCTTACTAATTTTGGGGTGCTGATTCAAAAAATACAATACATTATGTGCATTTCATGGCCTGATTTCAAGGTTAGAATTATGGCCAGTGTTTTCTGCTTTATCTGTGGGTGTTTTACTACATCCAGACATACGTGTCAGAAAATTGCAGATTTTGTGCAAAAAAAGCTTATTTATAAACTTATGTAAAGTTATTTGACATTTAATAGAGTGTTTGACTCCTTTGCAGATTGTTTAATGATAAACTTACACATTTATACCGTTAAATTATACATTTTGAATACTTGTCATTAAAACCAAAAGTTTTGATACCTCACTGCTTTTGTCATTTTGATAAGTGCATTAAAGCTGATACATACTGTACATATAATATGAAAAATCTATATTCTTATTTTGTTTATTACTTATGTTTTACTCCGCATCATCAAGAGTAGGCCTTTTTACGCATTTTTCCCCCAGATGCAGGGCTGTGTTATTATTGGACTGAAACTTCATTGTTTCCATTGCTACGCTGTATTGAATTACAAATGAAGTGAAGCAAAGCTGCTAGAATTCACCTCGGTTGCTAAAAATAAAACATCAGCACTTAAAAAAAACCAGCTAGTGCCGTGCTATCTGCTCATTACAGCTCTGCCTATATTTCATTACATTTACCGCTGAACTTTTAAAGGAATTCAATTCAATTAGAAAGCGTTTGTGAGAGCCACTTTCACAAGATGCCTTTCCAGCTCAACGACACAAGTAATAAGGCAGAGCGAAGAATATTGCCTCAATTAAATACCTGCGCCAGGATGGAGAGGATTCCCACCACGCCGATGAACACAGCGATCGTTTTGGGCGAGAAGTTAATGACCTGAGAGACACAGAGAAAGAGCCACATCGCTATCAGTCTGCACCACTGGGCCTGAATCGAATTAACTCTGTTATGTCCAGTAATGAGCCGTCACTGAACTGAACTGAACAGCCAGACAAGATGCCACTAACAATCCACATAAACCTGGAACTTCCTAAGGAACATAAGTATGTGAAATATAAGTCTGTGTCACATGACCTTGTTACATTGCATGTTTAATTAAGGCGAGACACTACAGGTGAATAGGGTAACATTTTTATCTAGCAGATATCACCATGAAACTTTCCCAGTTGATTACCTATGTATTACAAGTTTTCTGTAATTTAATGTTGAAATATGCAAATCTAATTAAATATGCGCTAATTTGCATATATTTAAAAAAAAAATCTGAGTATTGGATAAAGCCAGGTTAAAAATTATTTTTTTCATTGTGTTCACATATTAGATGGGAAACAAATTACAGAGGGATTTATGGATATCTACTTTTGTTATCCTGTAAATCAGAATATACTGTCAATAGCCTTAAAACAATGATTTTCGCCATGTTGTTTGGAATAAAATGTTATATAAATCAGGCTAGGAATAATATATTAACAAATCCCTCTGTAAATGTCTTCATAATATAACTAGGTACAAGACTGGAAAGTGTGGTGTATATCGGTGCTACTGAAGTGGAGATTTCGGACTTGGAGAATGAGAGAAAAGTCATTTTGAGAAAACGGGCTTTAAAGATTTATCATCAGCCAATGAGATTGCGCATTCAGCCCTTTTACTTTCACGATTGGTTGCTGATAAAAAGGAATTGACCATATTTGGATCCGACAGGATTGTACAGGAGAGAGAGAGCTTCCTAACGGTGCATGTGATGACAGGGAGCAGCATGTTGATTAAGAACACCAACTTTTGTTGAATTTATGAGAAATCTACAGACGCAAACAGACAAAGTGTAGTAAAATAAAGACCTAAATGTGCATTTCAGACTTTTTTTCACCACAAGTCTGAAAGAAGACATGTTATTGAAGACAAATATTCAAAAATCTCAAAATTGACCAGTAAAAAAAACGAAACAATGTTTTTGCCTGCCGTGTCTCGCCTTAAGTAAGTGAAGTCCAGTTATCATATATGGGTGTGGGTTCAGTTGTTGTTTTTTTGGAAGAAATGAATACATTTATTCAGCAAGGGTGCTATATACTGGCAAAATTGTTTGGTCTTCGTGCATGCACAAATTTGCATATTTCACAGACAGTATGAGCAGTACGGTAGTGTTTTTGTTTACTGATCCTACTTTTACTTGTTTACTTAATTTGAAGCATGTTGCCGCTAAAACACTTCCAGCAATAAGTGCAGCACCCTCCGAGCAAATGAATCATGGGAGTGTTAAACAATAGCAGACAGTGAAAACACGCACTCAGTTGTTGCATAAACCGCCCTGGAGGATGAGCTGCTAATTAAAGTTTAATGGAAGCAGACAGCTGGTTTAATATGGGAACATTAAATATAGATTCGTCACATTTGTTCATTATAAACCCAAGGATCCTTACCTGACGCAAGTAGAGGAAAAAGCTGGAGTATTGACCCGCCTCGGGCAGATAGGACAGAAATACTGTTATACAAATGAGTAGAACGGTTGTGTCCTGTCCAACTTTCCGCAAAGACTGTGAAAAACACAAACATCATCAATAAATCATCCAGTATCTCATTAAAAATAAGTCTGCTATGTTTTGTATATCATGATTTAAGTTAAGACTTTACAATAAGGTCCTTATAGTAATGCATTAACTATATTTATTACAGTATTTATTAAATTAGTTCATAGAAATATAACTATTCATCATGTTAGGTCGAGTCCATGAAATATAATTAACAGATACAGATTTTGATTTTATTAATGTATTGGTAAATTTTAAAATGATAGTTTAACCAAAAATGAAAATTCCAAACCTGTATGAGTTTCTTTCTTCTGTTGAACACAAAAGAAGATATTTTAAAGAGTGTTTGTAATCAAGCTTGGCTGCAGCCATTGACTTCCATAGTAGGAAAAAAAAGTCAATGGGTGCCATCAACGGTCTAGTTACCAACATTCTTCAAAACATCTTCCTTTGTGTTCAACAGAAGAAAGAAATACATGTTTGGAACAACTTGAGGGTGAATAAATGATGACAGAATTTTGAGATTAAGATTAATAAATGCTTTAGAAGTATTTTTCATTGTTAGTTCCTGTTATCTAATGCACTTGCCTAAGGTTAACAAATGAAACTTTATTCTTAAGTTTTACCAAAAAGCTTTAACATGGGTGCAAAACTGAGATGCAATCATTTCCAAAGACATTTTATGAACATATCCTGTAAATCCTTACAGCAATCGGGTCGGCCTGTTCCCAGGTGATTGGCGCTCCCCAGGTGTTGAGCCTCATCTTGTCGGGCAGCGACTCTGGGACGGCCAGCAGAATGAAGCAGATGTCGGCCAGAGCGATGAGGGTCGCCAACAGCACCACCATATTATCACCGTAACTGGCCGAGAGGTACGCACCGATGGCCGGGCTGGTGACCAGACTCGCTGCAAACGTCGCAGAAACCTGGAACCATTAAACAGGCATGAGGAATGTAAGCAGTGTTGTGCCTGAACGCGTTCATTGAACGATAGTTCATGAACTCGTTCATATTTTGGGTGAACGTGAACTGAACGTACTGTATTACTGCCTGATGAACGTTACTGTGAACTCGTTCATTCTGGTGTCTGTGAACGCCACGCTCTCTCAGTTTAACTTCGTTCAATAGAGTGCCAGATTTCTCTTCCAGGCGAAAACCCGGCTAAAACACACTGTAAACCGGCCTTAATATGTAGCGGAAAAAACACCCAATTTGGCAACACCAGCCACCAGTGTCCACTGACTCTCTTGTTCGATCTCGTTCATCAAAATGAACAAATCTTTTTTCGAGTCATTTCGTTCATTTAAGGGGCTTTAAATGTTATACTATTAACTGGCAAATTCCCAGAACACATCCACCTACACAATCTTGATCATATTCTGAATTAAGAAATCATTATAATGCTGTCAAAAATCGGTTACAGGGAACATAAATAACTTTACCTTCCGAGTCTTTCGTTCATTTGTCACGTGACAGACGCAATGAATGGATCGTTCTTGAACAACTCATCACGTACGTTACACATCAAAACAAAAAGCAGCAAGGAGGCGTCGTATGATCAATTTAAGTGTTTTATGACAAGGTCGGTGAGGATGGGAAAAATCTGACGCATAGCTTCAGTGTTAAAACTGATAAAATAATTGTCTGTGGTTCTATATAGGCTGTGGCAATCATTTTGAAAAATAATATCTCGCAGCAACATGGAAAAAAGAACTATGAACTAGTTCATTTTTGGAACTGTGAACTTAGTTCAAAATTTTTAAGTATGAACTATGAACTGAACTAGTATTTTAACTAGTTTAAAATTTGTGAACTGAACTTTGAACTAGTTCATGTAGAAAGTGAACTTTCCCAACACTGAATGTAAGTAACTCCGTCCATACAGCTGGGTCAAGGACACTGAATCCAGGTCATGCAGAAGTTTGGGAATAGAAATATCCTAAATTAGCTTCACTGATTTGACCAGTCGCATCACTCATATTTCCTGAATGCATTTAGTATTTAATAAATGAGCCGCTTACAAGTCCATATGCCGTACTCCTCTCGTGCACATCCGTAACGTCTGCGATGTACGCGAAGATTACGGAGAAAGTGACGGAAAAAGCACCGGACACCGATATCATGGCAAAGTACCACCTGAAAATAACAAGAGTTAACATAATTATTAACATGATTTGTTTGTTGGACAAACAAGGCTGCATATAACACTTTTTTTTTTTTTATATATTAAATGTAATACAATTATAATTATTAATATTATACATTTTTATTAAATTAAAAAAATCCATATTAAAATTTAAATATAACATATATATTTAAATAGCCTTATATATTTTTTACTAGAGAAGTTTTATACAGTTTTACAATTTTGTAACTATAAATTAAATTGATACTAATAAAATTTACTTCATACTTTTATTTTTAAGGTAAATTATTCAAAAAGGATTATATTAAATATTATAAAATCTTATTAACAATATAAACTAGATGGATGGATGGATGGATGGATAGATTTCCATGACTTATTGACATGAAGATTCCATGATATTGATTTTCATAATCACAATATTCTCTACCAAGTATCATCTGGCCAATCGTATTGCTCGAGGTCACGGCGGGACGGGTCTTACCATGGACTGAGTCTCATGAGCGGGATGGGCGCACACGTGAAGAACACGGTAACCAATAGAAACGATCGCCTGCCCCACACGTCTGATAGAGCACCAATCAGCGGCGCGCTCATAAACGACAGCAGACCCTGATGAACCAAATGAGAAAAAATGATCTCGACAGGAACAGAGGAACTTATATAGTGAAATATATTACAACACTTACCTTCACTCCCTGAATGAGGCCGTTTATTAAAAACGTGTGTTTGGGGAATGTTTCGTGTAAAACCTAGAAATGAAAAATGCACATTTATGAAGAATCTGTGATAATCATTTCAATACGCAGATAAAACATCATTCAATTCATTTCTCAAAATGAAAGGTGCACCAAGTCGTTTCATGTGTCTGTTTTCCTGACTCTCATTTGCCTTCCCAACAAACCAGAGACTAGAGATGGGAATGATTTCAGCTCCATAAGGGTTCTGTTAACCAGTGTTATTTAAATTCTACAATAGTATTTATTCATATTTTGAATGCATTATATGAGAGGCGAGTGCATCTTCTTGTGCTTGAATAGTTGAAAATCACATTAATTGCACAATGCACACACAGGAATGGATAGGCGGAATAGAAATTTTAATAACAAGTATCCGATTCCTGACCTTAAGTATCCGATTCCTATCCGATTCCTGACCTTAAGTATCCGATTCCTGACCTTAAGTATCCGATTCCTATCCGATTCCTGACCTTAAGTATCCGATTCCTATCCGATTCCTGACCTTAAGTATCCGATTCCTGACCTTAAGTATCCGATTCCTATCCGATTCCTGACCTTAAGTATCCGATTCCTATCCGATTCCTGACCTTAAGTATCCGATTCCTGACCTTAAGTATCCGATTCCTATCCGATTCCTGACCTTAAGTATCCGATTCCTGACCTTAAGTATCCGATTCCTGACCTTAAGTATCCGATTCCGGGATTGGAATTTGATTCCCAGCCCTATATCTGTGTACAGGCAGTGATGATGTGGATGCAGGTCCTCCGCCTCATCAGACAATTCATTTTGACTTTTCGTCGAATTTTTTTTTAGCTTTGGCAAACTTTCAGCATTTGATTTATTCTCTTTAATTTTCTTTATTTTTTGAGTGTGCTTCATGGTTGTTTCTTTCTAATTATCTGGAAATGAATGGAAATTATCTATCTATCTCTTTCTAATTATCTGGAAAAATTGGTTTGAATAAATGATTCAATGACTCAATCACATAAATGATTCAGTGACGTGGGTGTTTAAATCAGGTTTGTGATCTTTTAAAGGTCCTATGACATGCTGCTTTTTGGATGCTTTTATATAGGCCTTAGTGGTCCCTTAATACTGTATCTGAAGTCTCTTTCCCCAAATTCAGCCTTGGTGCAGAATTACAGCCACTACGAGCCAGTCCCACAATGAGCTTTCCTTAGGACGTGCCAGTTCTGTGTCTGTAGCTTTAAATTAGGGATGTTAATGATTAATCAACGATCGATTAATTGTCTATAATACATTTAATCGATAAAACTTATCGATCATCGATTAAGCAGGTTATGTTTGGGACCATTTTACACCTTCATCATGACTATAAGTTTGTGTGTGCATTCGCAGCCTTTTTTTTGTGCAAATGTAAGTTGTAATGTTGTGTTTATTTTGTGTAGGCCTAACATATCTATATCTGATTTATCTCATATAGGATTAATTTGCTTAAGAATTAATGTAGTAAAGCTTAAGGTGATCCTCTTCAGTTATTATATTGTGAATTAGGCCTATTTGGGTTTAGTTGCCATAGTCGCGTTGCTCCAGAAATAGCGCGTCCACAACATGAGTCATTCTGAATGGCACGTAACTTAGTTCAAGTTCACTTGTGCATTCGCTTCATTTTGTGCAGATATAATTTGTAATATTATGTTTATTTTGTATATATCTGATTAATCTCATATAGGATGCGTTTCTTTCAGTTAAATAACGCGCTAGCAAAGTGCTCCAGTTTAACGGTATTCATTCAGCGCGCAGCTCAAACAGCAATGCACGGTTAATAATAACTATGATTAGGACTGTCATATTACATAACATGAGAACACTGTTTTATTAAATCATTGTGAATTCATTGGGTTTAGTTGCCATTTTCAGCGCATTGCTCCAGGAAGAGCACACAACAGTCACATATTCCAAGCACGCATCTGAGGCGTTGGTGACACTTTTCATTAGTTGTTATATTTGATTATTAAATAATTAATTTAATTTAATTAAATGATCAATCACATTGAAACATTTTACAGTCCTACTAGCCCTTTATTTAGATTAAAAACCATTCTCATTCAGCATTTTGTGCAGTATTTGCACACACTGTCATGCTGTTGGCCATATGCCACTGCAGCAGACTCATAGTGCAGTGTTACAGCTAACGATTAATCGATTAATTGATCGTTAATTTAAACGACGATCGGTCATGGGAGTTTGTTAAAATTGACATCCCTACTTTAAATGCTAATGAGGAGGAGAGAGGCGGGGCAAGGTGGAGGGTGGGGGTGTGGCCTTGACCAGCTTGCAGCCACGGTTCCACGCGCTAATGTTTACAGTGGATGTATCGCAATTAGGGTTGCAAAATTATGGGAATTTTCAAAGATGGAAACTTTCCATGGGAATTTAAGGGAATTAACAGGAATTTATGGGAATAAACAGGAATAAACTGGGAATTTTCAAAGTTGAGGGTTGGCTCTTCATAGGGAACTTAAATATTGTTGAGGAACCCCTACTGGCACTGTGCATGCCTCCATCACATGTACAGAAGCTCAAAGCACAAGACTATTGAAGGCACACATTTGAGCCTGTGGACTAAACAAAGTGAAGTAAGTTTTGATGATATTATGGGAAAATATATTTATTAAATGTTTAAATTGCAAATATCACATACAAATGTTTTCATCTAGTAGATAGCAAGCTGATAAGTTAGATGCTAAATAAGCTAGCATAACTTTATTTACCACATAAGTAGAGCTGGACGGGATGACGGAATATATCGTTACCGCGGAAGAAAATGTCAACCGTAACAGATTTTTTTTTATTCCGTGTAAACCGCAACATATAAATAAGTAGGCGTGGTTAACTCGCGTGCAATTTCATATATCAATATTCTAACGGATAGAAATAACCTTAAATAATGTATCTATCCGTCTCTTATGTGTACAGTTACTTTCAGAGTGGACGCGCAAGCGGTTGCCGTGGTAATGAATATTTCCAAAATTCCCCAGCTTAACTTCCCATGGAAATTTACCGGAAATTTTCCGCCTCTTTGCAACCCTAATCATCGCAATAGATCTAGATGAAGAGGCACCTGAAGAAGTTGCAACTCAGCGGCTACAGCAGGACGTCTCCAAATGGTTAGTTTAAAATATTGTGTCTAGATACGGTAGTTTAGTTGGTTTGTTTATGTATTCTGTTACAGTTATTATCATGTAGCTAACGCTAGCCTACGTTGTTGGCTTTTCATGTTGCTCTAATTTGCTATCGTTCTAAAGCTGTATTAGCATCTATATCAGTAATCTTTGTAGTTTAGAGAAGACTGTACTCTGGCTCATTTTTTAATGACAAAGTTCTCCATGTCCCCGTATATTGAAGTCATGTTACACACAACCCATGATTTACTCCTGAAGATTTACTTCTACTAAACACCTGCTTGTCCACTCTGTCATATATATATACATATGAAGAGTTCAGATGCAAAAGCCTCTAAGTGCCATCAGAAATTTTCTTCTAGAATGAACATTTTTATTATCATTTGATCATTATTTAATTTTTTATCAATCTCGTATATTTAAGTTCAGTAATTTCACTTAAATGCCAATTAATAGATAATTTTCATTGGCATTTAAGTGAAATTACTGAACTTAAATATACGAGCTTGATAAAAATGATCATTCTATGAGAAAATTTCAGATGGCACTTAGAGGCTTTTGCATCTGAACTCTTCATGTATATATATATGTATGTATGAAATGTTTGGTGCAGACATACAAAACTTTGGGAAGTTGGAAGCTGCGCATTTTCCAGAGCAAATAAAATTAACCCACTGGTTCTTCAGAGGCTCGAATGAAGGAACTAAAAAATACTTTTGTGTTCATTTGTACATCCAAACACTGAGCAACTGCCATGCTTCGCTCGTTTGCAAGCCATGATGTCTCTTGAGGAAAAAACAATATCGCGCTCGCGTAGCTCATATTCTCATGGGCGGGCAAAGAAGAGAAAGGGGAGGTAACCTTTCCCCGTATGACGACATAAGGGGAAGATTCCAGATTGGCCCGTCTGAGCTTTCATTTTCTCAAAGGCGGAGCAGGATACCCAGGGCTTGGGTTACACCTATCGTCATTTCTAGCCACTTGGGGACCATATGTAGGCTAGGGGATCTCATATTAATGTTAAAAAAACTCATAAAGTGAAATTTTCATGTCTTGGGACTAGGGCTGGGCGATAAAACGATAACAATAATTATCGCGATATAATTTTTCTCGATAAAACGATATCAAGAATTCGATAAATGCTCGATAATGTTTATGCGCCAAAAGCGGAAAGAAACTCATTTGAACCGCGCGCCACACGGACCATTTATCCGCTCGGCTCAAAGACCAAACAGCAGCGCAGCGCGAGCTCACTAGAGCTGATGCGTTTACTCTGATCGGTCTCGTCATGAGATCCAGCGAGAAGCGCACCATGAAATGTGGGATATACATATTGAATTGTATTATATTATTAATGTAGACGAAGTATTAAAGGACTGATGGAATATAATTACAGTATTTAATAATGTATTTAGGCAACTGTTTTTCATACAAATACCATAGAAACCATAAAGTTACATTTTGCCATGATAGTGAGGTGCTACAGGCTATGCCTGGTTTCATCTGTGGTTGTCATGATCTAAATGCATGATACTGGATGACCAATAGTTAAGTTTAATAAAACTCAAACAGTCAGAATATTACATTTTACCAAATAAAAATTAGCACATGCAGAAACTAAGAAATTAATTGTCCAATAAAGATATTTATTTTGTTAAGGAAAAATGACAAATGTTTGAATGTTCTACCCATAGACTGTAAAAAGGTTCTACCTCAGATTTGTGAAATGTTCACCAGTTTGGCAAGTGTTTGTCCTGATGTTCTGACAATAAAGAGTAGTTTAAAACCACAATTAACGCTCTGGGCCGGGTTTCCCGATAACGATGTATCTTAGCTCTTAAGAGCGCTTTCTACGTGCAAGGTTACGAAAGCTCGCAGCAATTCCACGAGCGTTTCCCAAAAATGCACTTAACATGAACGCGCGAGAACGCGCTCTACGGGCTACTTAAGAGTCGCTGTCCATTCGTGAAGTTCTGAAATATAACCTTATATGGAATCGTATTCTGAACGTTTAACCTAATAATTGTCATCTGTTGTGGATTAGCAATCAAGACAAGTCTATATAAAGCACCTACAGGCGGAGGCACTGACAAAATTGAAAGGAATACCTTTCAAAAAGATTAAATTAATGTCCTTTTAGAGGAGATAGACAAAACAAAGATGTAATTTTTAACAGATTTAAAGGATTTATTTTATTTATTTTTTGTTCATTCATTTAATTTTGATTAAAATTATTAGATTAATTTATTTATATTTGTTTGTTTTGTTTTCTGTTTTGTTTTGTTTTCTTTTTAATTATTTAATTTATACATTAATTTAACCAACAACAAAAAAATAATAATAAAGTAATAAAGTGTACAATAAAGTACAATCAAAACCTTATATTATAATCACATTGCATTTGAATAAAGTTAAAGGTGTAATCTGCCGGTTGTCCTGCAGGTGTCCTCATAAATCTGTCTTCTTACGATGAACTTGAGGATGTACGATTACTCCAGAGCACTCGTAGTTCTACGAAGATTTTCAAGTGCTACTTAAGCTACGATGCTTTTGGGAAACAGACCGTAATATTAAGATCAGTCGTACGATCGTTTTTACGATCAACTTAGGCTTACGATGCTTTTGGGAAACGCAGCCCTGGTTTCTACAACTTGCACTTAGGAGCAAAAATCTGCCTTTAAACTTGAAAGAAATAAAATTTGACTTTTATCGTGATAATTATCGATATCGACTGATATAAAAAAGATTATCGTGATATTTTTTTTTTTTGGCCATATCGCCCAGCCCTACATGGGACCTTTAAAGGGTAACTAAACCCCTGGTCAGAGCCTGACTCCACTCCACCCACTGGCAATATTTGAAAAATGCTAGAAAAGTGGGCTGACCACAGCGGAGATAGAGGGGACGAACCGTGAGCGGGGGGCCTGAGACCCGCCGTCAGACTCTCTAAAATGGAGTTTGCTCACAGGGTCGCAAGACGACGTAAATATGCATCTGATGAGTTTTATCGAGTTGATGTCAATAGCGCGCGCTCTCTATAGGCATATTCATATTTTGCCGCTATGTGAAAAAATCCAGCAAAATGCGCCGACGCGTTTGTCGACCCCAGAGGATTAACTTTAGCCTAACCATAAATTGTGATTAAAATATATATGATCACTTACATCAAGACACCACTGCAGTGGTGGAGTCCATGCAGAAGGAGCAGCGTTTGGCACTGCGTCGCTGTTCAGCGCGAGCTGTGTGGAGAAGCCCATGTCCACCTCTATTGCGTTGGAAAAGCAATTCCGCGTAAAATACAGGTTTCACACTCACGGTCTTCCAGGCCAAGTGCATGCAAACACTGGCGCCTAATTTCCAAGTCTGCTGGAAAGCTATGCAGTCCAGCAGTGCTGCTGCACCCAGCACACTGCACCTACCACTGTACTAAATACAGATAAATCTACGCTAGCTCATCCAAGGGCGTGGTAGCTCGTACCAAGGGAGGGCGTGGTGAGCTGGAACCTGCCTACGTCACGCAGTACCGCTTACGTCACGCAGTACCGCAACATCCAATAGGAAAATTCAACTGCAGTAGCCACCGTTCAACCTGAAGAGGGCAGCACTCAGACGTTTTTACACCATATATTGTAGAATTAAAACACTTTATATCCAAATGTCAAAAAAGTTACTCGAATCAATGAACAGCACTAATAAAGCCCCATTCTTACAGATCATTAACTAAAAAAAGTTGGTTTAGGGTTTAGTTACCCTTTAAACGATTAATCGTGCAGCTCTACTTTATACTGACACCTACTGGTGTGAATTTTGGCAAACAACTTAGTGCACCTATAATTGAAGCATTTATCCTGATAAACTTCAAATATAAATGAGAATTATAATAACTCACAGTGAGCATTGGCGTCGTCAGGAGACCCCATGCAAAAAACTCCAGAAAGATGACCACAACAGCATGATACACACTCGGCTTCCCGATGCCCTGCTGGACCTGGAACATCACAAATATAAACAGCTCGTTATTAATAATGCTGATCATAATCTTCAGTGTGGCACATTTCCAAACTCCTCAGCTTTCAATGGGACTGATCTCATTGCTATTCCTCTGGGACACACAACTTCACTGCACAAAAGGGAAAAGAAAATCAGCCGTGCCAAACTCTCAAGCCACTTCTGACAGTCTTGAAGAATTGCTCAATATGCACTTATACCGTATCGTTTTTCTCGAATGGATAACTCTTGGCGAGTTAATAATGCAATTTAATCCCATTTGTACATAAAGAAGGAAACACACAGATGTTATGTGCGTGAAAACAGGAAACTTGTTTCCCATCCAAACATGAGATGGGAAAGTAGAGAGTTTGGGACATAAGTTATATAAATTTTAAATTAATTAAACTATTATTAAATATATACACATGTGCAAGTGTAAATATATATATATATATATGAAGAGTTTAGATGCAAAAGCCTCTGAGTGCCATCTGAAATTTTCTTCTAGAATGATAATTTTTATCAAGCTCGTATATTTAAGTTCAGTAATTTGACTTAAATGGCAATGAAAACCTATGAATTGTCATTTAAGTGAAATTACTGACCTTAAATATATGAGCTTGATAAAAAAAGATCATTTTATATATATATATATATATATAAATGTATATATATATATAAGGTTTTTTTTTATTCAAGTAAATTGGGGTGCTTTTTGCCATTAAGCGTTTAACAAACTAGCAAACAAATATTTGTCTTATTAATAAATAAATATACTAAATGTCTTATTGAAGGACTTTCAGGCTGGACGCGTCTCTGAACACTGACTTTTTTATTAATGAATCAAACCATAAACAGAAAGAAAAGACAGAACAGGTCAGACCTCGTAATTGTAGAAATGTAATTACATCGAATCTTCATGTAAAGTTTCACAAAAAAGATATAACATTATAAACACATACAGAGGGGACAATTATGCATCAGTGGTATTACCAAAAAAAAAAAATCAAGAATCTGTCACTTTTCTTGTTTTTAATCAACCTAAGAGATTTAAGAAATGTGTCCATTGCAATTAAGAAATGTGAAAAAGTAGGCTGCGAGTTAGAGAATTAACTTAATTAATGAAAGTCATTGGAGTAAGTTATTAGTTGTACCGTTATACTAACAGATTATATTTTTTTAAGTGAAAGGATCTGGAAGAATCAATGTTTGCCTATATGAAAAAAATCACATTGAAAAAATAAATGAATCAGTGTTTCATCCTTATTCGCACAAAATGAGCAAGAACTGTCAACATCCATATATTTTGCCACAGTATCATTTACAGGATACATTTTATGTAAGATTTGAAAATGAGCTTCATTCATCTTATTGGGAATGCAAGGTAACAAATAATCTTATTGAAGGACTCAAGATCAACAAGATGAGCAAATTACATCACAGACTAATGAATAAGTGAATGAAGATTTCGGCGTTCCCATGACAACAGATTGCGCGCGTGCGTCAGATAAATAGGTGTTGTGCGCGCGTTCGCGTGTTACGTAATAGCCGAACACAGCGCTTCAATTGGCTAATCTGTTAGCATCTCTCCTCACCTTCATGAAAACGATCGATATCACCCATGACACGTTTTGATACACTAAAAGAAATGATGTAAAGACCCTAGACGATACACAAAACGACAAAACGACGATTCAGTTCCTTTAAAAAATTAAAAGTGTTGTGATTTGTCAGCTAGCCGATCCGTTATAATCGCTCCGTGCGCGCGCACGTATGTAACGTTACGGATAAACGGATGTTAATGTTTATTGTATGATTGTATGTTATTCTTACCGGACTATCATGCTTCATTATGATCCTCTTGACCAGCACAACTTGTGGGCCGGTGTGATTCTGGTCTATCTCGCCTTTCTCCATCATCATCTTCTTCATCATTATGTCATCACATCCCGTGTGAGTAACATAGACTCCATCCTGCTGAGTGCATATCGGTGGTCCACCACCTCCTTCCAGCTTTAACAGCGGGTTCAGCCGTCCAAAATATAAGTTTAGTCTTTCTATTCAGTTATTTACTTCCAGCAGAAACCAGACTGTACCGAAAAATGCTGCTGTCTCACTGTCTCTGTCTGCCGTGTGTTGGTGTGCCGTGACTGCAGTGCGCAGAACAGCGACGCCTCGCGGTGAGAGTGTGAAACAGCGCATGCGCAGCTGTTCCTGGATCAGCGTCACGTGATGCTCTGGGTTCCTGTGCAGTGGCGGATGCTGCTCTCAGCTGATCTGGACTCAGGATGATGGACCAGTTTCTCACTGGGCGAGTGACAGAGCTGCGTCACACTTTATTACCTTATCAGGGAATGTTACCAAGGCTCACAGTGGAGGATGACACTTCACTTAGGGTGACCACCTGCTAATAAGCCCAAGGGGGGACAAGGGGTATGTTTCTGAGGGACAATGTGGGACACTGCCTGGCGCGGTGGTGCCCCCACCCCATGGGCAGACTCACTGTGGATAGTGGTTTACCCATTTCTAGCACATACCACCTTACATCATCATGGTATATTAATAATGCCCTATTCCCCTAAGCATGTATAATTGCTGATGTATGCTCATGAATAGGCCAACCAATGTGTATTTTTTCTAAATAAAGATTCATAATATTTTGAACATTCAATGAATTGACAGATGCACTTCCACTTACGATTTAGGCTACTATTTAATTTAATTTATTTTTCATTACCATTTATTCACTTTAAATAAATTATAATATAAAATTATAGGATTAACAGGAATTGTAGTTGTTCAACACCACAGGAACAATTAAAAAAAAAGTATTTTCAAAAAAAAAAATACGATTGACATCGTATTCCCCTCCATGTCCGATTGAGAAGGACGTTTTGCAAAGGTCACAAAAAGCCCTCTCGGTATCTCCCTCAACACCTTTCAGCCACAAATATTCATTTTCCCAGTCTTTCTTGAACCCACACCTTCTCTTTTTAATTTATGATGGCGGTGCCTCTCAGACAGTCTCTTTCTCCATTTTTCGAATTGGAAAGCGCGCATCTCCTTCCCAGTGTGTTTGGTATGCGCGTGCGTGCGCTGTCATGACAACAACGAAAAAGTTGACAACAGTCAGCAGTTCAACTGAGGGGTGGGTGTGGCAACAGTAGCGTGCTGAACTGTCAAGTAATGTTCGTTTGGCTGCCTGGGGCTCGAGGATAGAGCGACCAACTTTTTTTTGAGCAAGCATGGATTATGCGTGACACGGTCTCAATTTGCGGGACGCATGAATTGGGCTTCAAACGCTGTGCGCGCACGCGCTACGCGGGACGGGTGGTCACCCTAACTTCACTATCATGACTGATTACTATGGCCTCATCTATCTATCTATCTATCTATCTATCTATCTATCTATCTATCTATCTATCTATCCATCCATCCATCCATCCATCCATCCATCCATCCATCCATCCATCCATCCATCCATCCATCCATCCATCCATCCATCCATCCATCCATCCATCCATCTATCTATCTATCTATCTATCTATCTATCAATACTTCTATCTATCTATCTATCTATCTATCTATCTATCTATCTATCTATCTATCTATCTATCTATCTATCTATCTATCAATACTTATATCTATCTATCTATCTATCTATCTATCTATCTATCTATCTATCTATCTATCTATCTGTCAATACTTCTATCTATCAATACTTCTATCTATCAATCTATCTATCTATCTATCTATCTATCTATCTATCTATCTATCTATCTATATATATATATATATATCTATCTATCTATCAATACTTCTATCTATCTATCTATCTATCTATCTATCTATCTATCAATACTTATATCTATCTATCTATCTATCTATCTATCTATCTATCTATCTATCTATCTATCTATCTATCTATCTATCTATCTATCTATCAATACTTCTATCTATCAATACTTCTATCTATCTATCTATCTATCTATCTATCTATCTATCTATCTATCTATCTATCTATCTATCAATACTTATATCTATCTATCTATCTATACATCCATAAATACATCTATCTATCTATCTATCTATCTATCTATCTATCTATCTATCTATCTATCTATCTATCTATCTATCTATCTATCTATCTATCTATCTATCTATCTATCTATCTATCTATCTACACTTACATCCATCTCACTGTCTGTCGGTATATCTATTATCTATCTATGTATCGTTCTATCTATCGTTCTATCCATCTATCTCCCCGTCTGTCTGACTGTCTGTCTGTTTGTCTGTCTATCTATCATCTATCCATCTATCTCTCTGTCTGTCCGAAAAACAGGAAGCAAACTAAAGAAAGCTAAGCTGAATATTGCATTAAAATCAATAATATTTTAGATTATAAAATACAAAAACTATAAAAATATTACTTTAAAAAAAAACATTTTTAAAAGTTATTTTGTATTTAAAAATGTGATAAAGACCATAAGAGTGATTTTGTAGTATTTTGCTTTATCTCTACAATAAAGGCTATTTAAGTTAATATAACCTTAATACTTTTGACTGAAGCAATTCAGTCTTAAGGCTTAATCATGTTCATGGTTTGCCTCAATTAAGTTAAATGGGTCCCTCGGGCGTCTGTGGCACCAGATCAGTTATCTGGTAAAGTTTGTTTATTTGTGTCACTAAGCAACCGGTATCATCATCTTACCGGCTGCTAGAGAGAGTTTGCCTGTGTGTGAATGTTTCCCAATGGGACAGTAAAACATTTTGCACATGATACATTCCCTATTGATTTTCACAATTAGGTGTCAGAAAATAACTTAACCAATGCTAAAATGGCTTTAGCAAGTGGACATTGGGTTGACAAAGAAATTGCAGGGGTCCCACCGAGCCCACGGTAAGTAAGTTCTGCTTGCATATGTTTCTCTGTCATTTGTGATGCCTCTACAGATTGAATGAAGATTGCTAAGTGTTGACCATAAGCATTACACTTGTTTACAGATATGGCCATGCGATGACTGTTGCAGGAAATATTGCTTTCTTGTTTGGAGGAGCATCGAGCGCGATCACAGAGGTGTGTGAATCTAATAAACCGCTGAAAACTGCACTTATTTCAGTGTTCGTTAAAAAAAATTGATGCGTTTGCAACAATAATAACTATTTTTCTGTCCTTAGGATGATCCTCCAATATATCTTAATGACTTTTACATGATTACAGGTAGCCTACATTTGGGGAAATATTTTGCTGTTAAAGTATGAATGGTTTTGTTAATGACAGTTTTCATTCTTTTAACTTTCTCTTCTGTTTTAGTTTCATCTAATGGAGTAACGTGGGAGCTGATGCCCCAGAAAGGTGATGTTCCCACTGTTAGAGAAGGACACACTCTATGGTAATGATATAAACACTATATGGTTTTTTTATGTTTCTGAAAGATGTCTCTTTTGCTTACTGTGGCTGCATTTACTGGATCAAAAATACAGTGAAACAGAAATATTGTGAAATATTATAACTAGAGCTGCACAATTAATTTGTGATCTCGAATTAAATACTCACACGATCTTATTCTTAAATGACAGCGATTCTCCTGTGTCTATTAAACCTTTGACAAGTTCAATAACAGTGAACATTAAGATTTGAGTTGGAGCTGCCGCTGAGCCAGAGAGATCCGTTATTATCATGTATATTATTCAGTCTTTTCAACTATACAGTGTCATTATTTCTGTGTTACAATAATTCAAATTATCACAGAAGTACTTGGATAGAAGTTTATAGTTCAGATATAAACACTGAATTCTACAGTAGCGATCAAAATAGAGCAGATCACCTTTTGAAAGTAACTTGGCGCTTCAAATAACGACTGTTAAAACACTGTGGCTGTGTTCGAAATCTTCCCCTATACCCTCATTCACTATTCCCTACAGTACTTCACTAATATAGTTCACTTGAAGGAGTGAATGGAAACGAGTGAGTGAATTGAGACACTGAGTGTGCAGTAATTATACTGTATGTTCGGCAACAGTTCTTCTAACCCTAATTGATGGAGTGTGTAGCTTTGCATTTCTTAAAGGGTAACTCTCGCCAAAATTGAACCTAGGCTCTTTTTGTTAATCTACCCGAGTCAAACTTTCGTGTAAAAGCATAATTAGAATGGAAACGCCACTTTTAAGATTTACCGTATTTTCGTTTTAGGTCAAAATGCCTTTTGAATGGGAGTGCATGGGGCACTTCTATGATAGCATCAAAATCGCTATTTTTAAAACACTAAGAAGGCTCGACACAACATGAAACTTTGCTGGAAGTATCACCAGCGGCTCTACACATGACCTCCAGCATTGAGAACAAAGTTTTCTAAAAAGTCGGTTTTGTACGACTCACTTTATCAGTTAGTGTTTCCAGTGGCTGGAATTTTGTCAGTTAAAAGCATTCGATCTCTGAATGCAACGTAATGAACCGACTCCATATGAGGAAATGTCATGAGCTTGTAATTTCAATGAAAAGCATGATAACTTAGATAGTTAATTATCTTTAACTTAGATAGTTAAATAGTTAGATAGTTAAATAATTATCCGTGAATTTATATGGAAACAAGCTTTAGGAGCTTTCCATCTTTACTCTCCTCATGTTACGTTGCATTCGGAGATCGACTACTTTTGACTGACAAAACTCCAGCCACCGGAAACACTAACTGAAAAAGTGAGTCATACAAAACCTTTCTTTTTAGTAAACTTTGTGTACACAAACCATGTAGTCAATGCTCGAGTTCATGTGTAGAGCCCCTGGTGAGACTTCCAGCAAAGTTTCATGTTGTGTCGAGCCTTCTTAGTGTTTTAAAAATAGCGATTTTGATGCTATCATAGTCGTGCCCCATGCACTCCCATTCAAAAGGCATTTTGACCTAAAACGAAAATACGGTCAATCTTAAAAGTGGCGTTTCCATCCTGATTATGCTTTTACACAAAATGCTTTTTTCGGGTAGATTAACAAAAAGAGCTTCAATTTTGGCGAGAGTTATGCTTTAAACAACCATGTATGAGACACATCATGGCCATATTCCAGGATGACAATGTCAAGATTCATCAGGCTCAAACTGTGAAAGAATGGTTGTGAGGATCATGAAGAATCATTTTCACACATGAATCGTCTCCTCTGACTCCAGATCTTAAATTCATTGAGAATCTTTGGGATGTGCTGGAGGAGACTTTACAGAGTGCTGGACTCTTGCATTGACAATACAAGATCTTGACCAAAAATATATGCCCCTCTTGATGGGAATAAATGTTGTGATGCTACTTCCATCAAGAGCTGCATGTATATTTATATATATATACACACACTTCATTTTGATGATAAATCATCCCATGCTTTCCCATTTTCCCATAGTGTTGTTAAAGGAAAACTCTATTTGTTTGGAGGCTCCTCACATCCTGACGCTAAAGAGTGTCTCCCAGGCGTCTATTGCTTTGACATCGGTAAGACACTAGACCATTTATTGTGCATACTACTGTGAGTGTCAATGCATATGACTACCATAGATGATGTTGTTAAGATGCTTAAGGTTTTGTCTGGTCATGCTCAGTGACGTTGACGTGGGAGAAGCTGCTCACTGCAGGCGTGTCCCTGCGGACACTGAGACACAGCGCAGCAGCTCTGGGAGAGAATATCTATGTGTACGGAGGGATTTTGGGTGGAGTCCCGACCGAAGATCTCATGATGTTCAACACAGGTCAGTACTGTGAGGACTTCAATCCCTGTCCATCTCAGACACTGGACGGCATTATTAAAGTCCCTGTGAACCAGATGTTGCAACCAAGTTTACTTTAGTGTTGTGACATATTTCCAAGTGAAACGTAATATTGAATAGAGGGCGGGGTTTTACTTCTCCTTACCTCCTCTTCATCCCTCGCTCATTGAAGACTGGCGGTTGCAGGGAAGTGGTTTAGGATATTAAAACCAAAACCGTCAAACCTGACGTCTTCAGAGAAGGAACGAAGATTACCACGACAAACTTATTTTTTTCTATGTATTAACTTGTACAGATTAATTGTCCACCACAAGATTTGTAATGTGCGCTAACAAAGTAAATAGGGTCAATTTAGATTTCATGGCTACTTTAAACGTGTTCAGCAATGTAAAGTTTTCACCTTTTTTTCATGAGAGTGGGTTGAGATGAAAGACACAACAAAAACATATACAAATTATCTTTGTTAAATGTCAGAATTGTAAGACATTAAATGGGTGGTATAATGCCCTTTTCACTAGATGTAAAATAAGTCTCTGATGTCCCCAGAGTGTGTGTGTGAAGTTTTAGCTCAAAATACCCCCCAGATATTATTATATAGCATGTTAAAATTGTCACTTTTTGAGGGTGAGCAAAAACGCACCGTTTAGTGCCTGTTCCTTTAAATGCAAATGAGCTGCTGCTCCCGGCACAGGGGGCGGAGCTTCAAGAGCTCATGTCCTTTTACCTCACAAAGACATGAACTGATAATTTCAAAAACTTTCAGCCTTTTATGTTCAAACCGGAGTCAGACAATGATGGAGAGACTCTAGAAGTGACAACATGTAGAAGCAACAGGACATTTCTGAATTGTTAGTTGATGAATTTATGTTGCTGATGTGTAGTTATCTTCTAGTCATTGATTAGCATATTCTGTCTTGATAATCTATAAATCGTGTTCAGGGGGCGGGGTTTATGTAAATTCTAGGGTTGGTGATGTCACTAACCCGGGAGGAATGTGGTGTAGTCTCTACCAGCCGTTTGTTGTAGTCCTTAAAAAGCGATTTCTCTAGCTAATATGAAATAACTGAGTTTGGTAACACTTTAGTTTAGGGTCCAATAGTTGATTATTATCATGCATATTACTAAGATATTGGCTGTTTATTAATGCACATAAAGCACATATTAATGCCTTATTCTGCATGACCATATTCTACATCTCTTAATCCACCCAATACCTAAATTTAACAACTACCTTACTAACTATAAGCAGTAATAATGAGTTTATTGAGGCAAAAATCATAGTTAATAGTTAGTTAATAGTGAGAATTGGACCGTAAACTAAAGTGTGACCCTGAATTTTTATTCGATCGATCACATTACCGTAACGAGGGATTCCATAATTATTTTTGAATGCACTTTTTTTTTAAATTCTGTCATTATTTACTCACTCTTATGTTGTTCCAAAACCCCAAAAGCATCATCAAAGTCAGGAAATATTTGTGAGAAACATTTTTTTAATATTTGGATGAAGTGTTCTGTCAATAACAACTTACTGTATGTTTATACTTTACTTTTAGTGTCATTGAATTGGATGCCTATTAAAACTACAGGAACTCTGCCTTCAGAAAGGTAAATAGTGATCTGACTGAATATGAGATTTAACTTTACAACTGTGTGCAACAAAAAAAAACATATAAAAGAGTATATATATTGTAACTTTAGCTGACTGAATGATTGTTGAAAATGAAGCTGTAATCATGGGCCATCTGTTTAAAACTACCGTTTTAACAGCTGAATTCATTCTGTGGTTTTCCTATTCCAGAAACTCAAGCCCAGCATCTGCTGTCTTTCCATCTTATCGTGTTCTTCCTCTTTTGTTCTGTAGATATAATCACTCATTTGCTGTGGTCGGAGAGCAGATCTTCTTGTTTGGTGGATGTTCAGAGGATGGGTCTCAACTCAAAGACATGTATGCATTGAATACAGGTACAGCTGGCTCGATTTGAAATGATGATTCCCACCCTTTGCACAGAGCCAAATTTCTGCTTCTTCCCTCTAGACGAAGGTTTATAGTCCCAAAGTGCAGAACAAAGCGATTTAAAAATAGTTTTGTTCTGGCAGCCGTCATTCAGAGGAACAAAATGCACAGAGGACACAGAAATGTTATTTATTGTCTAATGTAAATGGTCTGTGTTTGTTTCTAAAATGTGTGGATACTGCAAAACAAATCTACTTACGGGTACATATAAAGTTAACTTACAACAACGGGAATACTGGGTTATAGTTTTGCACCAAAAGATTGCAGTTGTAATTGTACGACTAATTCGTCAGACTGTAATGAACTATGTCTTTTCCCATAGAGACTCTGGTGTGGGAACAGTGTCAGGTAAAAGGAGAGTCTCCTGTTGTTTGTGCCGGTCAAACCTTTACGTCACATCATGACAAGGTACGGTAGAGTACATGATTAGATTTATGCACTACTGTTCAAAAGTTTGGGGTAAGTATGATTTAAAAAAAAAAATAATAATACTTTTATTCAGCAAGGACACATTAAATTCATTCTAAAGTGACTGTAAAGACATTTTACAAAAGATTTGTAGCATTTCTGAAGGATCATGTGACACTGAGGACTGGAGTAATGTTGCTGAAAATCCAGCTTTGATCACAGGAATAAATTATATATTTTAAATATATAACAATAGAAAATAGCTATTTTAAATTGTAATAATATTTCACAATTTTACGGTTTTTATTGTATTTTTGATCAAATAAATGCAGCCTTGGTGAGCAAAAGAGACTTAAAAAAAAAAAAAAACTTACTGACCCCAAACTTTTGATCAGTGATGTACATTCTTGGAAATAAATGTGCATGATGAGGAGAATAAAAACTCAGAAATGCACAAAATTCAAGTATGAGCAAAAGTAAACTTTTTTTTCATGTCACACTTTTAAAATAGTACACTATTGTTATTTTGATTCAGGATATTTACTTATTTGGGGGAACAATCACTAATCCAGATGGAGCGGTATCATTCAGCAATGAAATACACAAATTAAGCATCGGTAAGATGAGAAGCAAAACTGAGAAACCAAAAGAAAACCAAAGCAGTTTCCAGTGAATGAACAGACACTAACACTCTTCCTGTTTCACCAGCAAAGATGAAATGGAAGGTCCCGCTGTATGTCGGCATCCCTCCCGCCAGACGTCATGGACACACGGCTTTCATCGTCCATAGTCATGTATGTGAGTGTGTGTGTGTGTGTGTTACTGGGGGTTTGTTTTACATACACTGCCATTCAAAAGTCTGGACACACTCGACTCACACTGTTTCTCAGGATCACAATTAATCTAAAGGCTTCTGCTAAACTGATTTCCATTTCTTTTTTTTTTAAATGAATGAGTTGAAGGAAAAGCTTCGTGAAATGCTCCTTCTTCAAAAAGCATCCCATAATGCACCTCATGAAGTTGCTTGATGAATGTCCAGAATAAGCCGAGCTGGAATGTAGACAAAGTAAAAGTTTTTATTTGTGTCACGTGTTTTAATCAACTTCATTCCCATACTTCCATTTGTGTCCATACTTTCATTACTTATCCTTTATTACAAAATATAAAAAATAGTCAGAATGAAGGATGATTAGATGTGTCCAAATGTTTGAGATGAAATGTACATGTCAGTGTTACTTTCGTAGATTTATTACTATTATAGTATTTATTGATATTTTGAAATATCTTTTATTTTTAATTTTAGTTGGTTTTAGTAATTTAAACACTTTGCAAGCATTTGTTAACATTAGTTAATACATTAACTAACAATGATAATAACTAAAATGAATAAATGCTGTTGAAGTACAGTATTTTTCATTCTTAGTTTATATTAACTATAATGTAGTTAACTAATGTTAACAAATTAAACCTTATTGTAAAGTGTTACTTAACTTTTTACTGTAAATTATAAGGTTTGTTGTTTTTACTAAAAATGTTCCATTTAACAGTTTTTTACTGTAATTAATTAACAGGTTTTACAGTTAAAATTACAACAACAACAACAAAAAATAAACAGCACTGGTCCATGTTTAACAGATGCGAAATGTGTTTCAGATCTAACTTAGTTGTTTTTTAGTGAGTTTCTTTCTTCTTGGTTGCAGCTTTATGTGTTTGGAGGCAAAAATGAAGAGCAAGAATTTAATGACTTGAAAATAATGAAATTGATAAACCCCTCGGAGAGACAGCCAGGTACTCAATGTTACCGACTCCTAAATACCAATCACCTGTTTTACTTTTATTTGAGCTTGATCCATTACTTCTCTCATATAGTGATGAAGGAGATTTTGTCTGAGTTTGGCCTGCAGGGTGTCAGTAATAGGTGGGTGCATTTCTGTGACTAAAACACCCAGTTTCATTACCAGTTTCATATGAAAGTAATGTTCTGTTATTCAAATCATTTCCTCTTGATCAGCTTCGCACCGACAAAGATTCCCAACGTGAAGTACGAGCTGAGTGCGTCTCCAGTGACCGTGAAGAGCCACAGGAGTGAACATATCCAGGTGATTTACGTCACACATCTGCATTACTAACATCTCAGGCATTTCATTTATAACAGTGACTGTTGAAGGATTTGCATTTGGGGTCGTTGACAGTTTACACTACCGGTCAAACGTTTGGGGTTGGTTGGATTTTTATTTTTTTTTATTACTTATTTAGTCAAAAGTGACAGTAATGTCATTTATAATGTTACAAAACTTTCTATTTATCAAAGAATTGTGAAAGAAATGTATCACAGTCTTCACAAAAATATTCAGTAGCAAAAACAACATTGATGATGATAAGATGTTTCTTGAGCAGCAAATCATCATATTAGAGTGATTTCTGAAGGATCATGTGACACTGAAGACTGGAGTAATGATGCTGAAAATTCAGCCTTTTATCACAGGAATAAATTACATTTTAAAATGTATTCAAATAGAATATATATATATATATATATATATATATATATATATATATATATATATATATATATATATATATATATATATATATATATATATTATGATATTACACTATTTTAACTGTATTTTTGATCAATAAATGCAGCCTTGGTGAGCATAACAGACTTCTTTTAAAAAAAAAAACATTAAAAATTTTAACCGACCCCAAACTTTTAAAGGGGTCGTGACATTTGATCTATTTGACATATAAGAGGTCTTTATACCATTAAAATATCCTGCAAGTTTAATTGTTTAAAACACACACTTGGATGACACACTCTTTAATGGATGATTCACCGTTTTTTAAAGGGGTGGTGTAATGCCCTTTTCACAATTTGTAAAATAAGTCTCTGATGTCCCCAGAGTGTGTATGTGAAGTTTTAGCTCAAAATACCCCACAGATATTTTTATATAACATGATAAAATTGTCACTTTTTGAGGGTGAGCAAAAACACACCGTTTTGTGTCTGTTCCTTTAAATGCAAATGAGCTGCTGCTCCCGGCACAGGGGGCGGAGCTTCAATAGCTTGCACTCACACACACATGCACTGAAAATTTCAAAAACTTTTAGCCTTTTATGTTCAAACCGGAGTCAGACAATGATGGAGAGACTCAAGAAGAGGCAACAACATGTAGACAATATTTCTGAATGGTTAGTTGGTGAATTTACGTAGCGTATTGTTTTACGGTGTATACGTTACTCTTAACACCTTTTACCTATTTATTTATTATTCTCAGGTAAGGTAAAGAAAGTCAAATCTGACCTAAACCATAAGCATTCAAAAGGTACTTACAATTTGGTCAGAAGACTCCCCTGTGTTATGTTCTCATCATAAATCTAAGTCTCAGTAGGCAGATTTTGTAATCAATTAAATTTATTTTAATTGGTTACTTTTCTTTTTATAATAAACAAAAATATAAAGGCAAATAAAACTTCATCGTTTAAATATAAAATACAATAATTACATTTTGAATCAAAGGTGTAGTAAGCTCTGGGCTTCTTATCTTCTGCTTGGGGTTTCTTGTCCTCAGCTCTGGGCTTCTAGGCGTCGGGGGCACTGGCGTATCAGCATCTCCCGAGGCAGTCAGTTCATCAATCTTTTATACTCCTGTTGTTTTCAACAGGCGTTAGGTTGACACTCCTCCAAAGTTTCCCAGATCCTTCTCCAGGCAGGTGCAAGCGGTCCACCTCTTCATGTCCTTGAACTCCAGTAAACTCAACTAAGATGGCTGAGTTCATTTAAAGTTCTAGGAGTCTAGCGCACACACATAATCGCACTTTTCTGCTCCTCTCAACATGGGTTGGCATAGTCACATATACATACATAACCAATTACTGTACATCTATGCCAAAACAATATAAGCCATCAAACATTGAATGCAATGCATTATATCCAATACATTGGCTAAATATGTGTAACAAAAAGGCATCTATAAAAACAAGGAGGCAGGTAATTGCATTTTCTTGATATTATACGACAGTATGTGTAGTCATCTTCTAGTCATTGATTAGCATATTCTGTCTTGATAATCTATAAATCGTGTTCTGGGGGCGGGGTTTATGTAAATGTTAGGGTTGGTGATGTCACTAACCCGGGAGGAATGTTGTGTAGTCTCTACCAGCCGTTTGTTGTAGTCCTTAAAAAGCAATTTCTTTAAAAGCAAATATCTCCCTTTGCTTTGAACTTTGAGCGTCGTAACTTTGCAGATGTTGTTTATGCTCAAACAGCAACATTATACACTAACTAAAGTTAGAAAAGTGAAATCATATTCAACCACCCCTTTAATGAATCTCTCAAGTCTCTTTTAAGAATAAATGCCCCCTACTGGAGTAATAATGTAATTTTTTGGTTATTGCTTAAATTGGCTCGAATAAAAGATAGAAATATTTATTCTTCCCTTCCAAAGTATTTACCCTTTTTTTTTCCTCTCCAAAAAATATTGGAATCAGAAACAAGAATTGATAAGAACCGGATTCGATGAGCAGAATCAGAATCGGAATCGCTAAAATTGAAACGATACGCAACCCTAACTGGATGTGAGCGTCACGTCAAATGCAAATAGAAGCCATTATAATGACTGATGCTGTCTACACTGATACAGTATACAGATGTGTGTTCAGTTTCTGATGAACTCCACACACTCGAGTCTGTCAACAACAGGACAAATGGAAGAGTGAAAGAGCGTTCGTCCAGTTTAAACGGCTCATTTGTGTCTCTGTAAAGACTTTAGAAGGATCCCAGCATCTCAAACAAGTGGATGGGTTATTTTAATGGCGTCCTGGATCATATGTTTGTTCGGAGCATCTTGTTTTGTCAGCGAGGCACAGTGTAATGGAGAGTTCACAAAGAAACTTTAGTTGAAAGTTGAACCAGCAACTGTATTGAATCTGACAGCACAAACATAAGTAAATGATTTCATAATGCTTTGTCTGTAAATTATGGTTTTATATGGATAATGTTTTTAAAACACTTGAAGGTTTAAAAAACGCTTTAAAAAACTATCATTTCAGACAGAGGCTCAGAATAAAGGTTGAAAATAATCATTTTCATTAACATTATAATACCTCAAAAATATATTTTTTAAAATCCATGTCATGATGACCCCTTTAAATGTTCGTTTACATGCAGATTTTAGCTTTAAATATGAATGAATATATAAGGGAAAGTGTATGCTTTAGATTAGATGCCGTGGCTCACATCATTTCTTTATATATATAAGGAAATATATGATTTTGTAACCAAGGCAATAAACCATTGTCACTTTCATCCAGGTGAGCGGTCATAGAGACTTCAGTACAGTTCGTGATGAAGCCATGAACATGATCCACAAAGCTTTTGCTATGTTAGATGAGGAATTCCACAAACTAGACAGGTATGATGCCGTATTTGGTTATTTCAAATGAATTGTCTAAATCACTAATAATGTGAATCTGTTCTCCCCTGAAACAGAGAAAAAGAAGCACTTGCACGGGACACAGAGGCTCTACAAAATGAGCGAGACGCTCAAAATGAGCATCTCCTGAGACAGAGACAGGTACCACTGATGGTGACGTCATTGGATTCATTTTCTTGTCCGTTCTTGTTAAACTGCTAAAGGAAGTTTGCGGTTGTGATTGGACAGGAACTGCAGGATATGCTAGAAAGACACAAAGCTCAGAACGAGGCTTGGCTGCGTGCGCGGGCAGACGAGAACGACAGGGAGAGGAAGGAGCTGTGTAAACTGAGGGTGTGTTGCTTTAAAATAACCTCAGACATTTACCTCATACAAACCACTGGCGGGCAGAGACAGAAACAGCTTGTTTTAACTGAGTTAGTACTAGTGTTATACACACACTATTACCCTGTTTCACATACACACGTGTGTGTGTGTGTGTGTGTGTGTGTGTGTGTGTGTGTGTGTGTGTGTGTGTGTGTGTGTGTGTGTGTGTGTGTGTGTGTGTGTGTGTACTTGTACAACTATCTTTGTGAGGACCAGTTTGAGTTTTAGACCATTGGAGTGAGGACAAAGAGAGTTAAGTGAGGACATTTTGGCCGGTCCTCTCTTTCTGAGAGCCTTTAAAGGCCTGTTTGAGGGTCAAGACTTGGTTTTAGGGATAAGGTTATAATGAGGTTAAGGGTCGGTTTAGGGTCAGGGTTTGGGTTAGGCACTTAGTTGTGATGGGTAACGTTAGGGTAAGCGGCTAGACTAGAGATTGCATTGTGTCAATGAATGTCCTCATAAAGATAGATGTACAAGATAGTTTGTTTATATATTATATTTATATAAATTATGTGTGTGTGTATTATTATATTTATAGATATATATTATGTATATGTGTGTGTCTGTGTCTATATATGTGTCTATATAAACATACAGTATATATACATATACACACTTACTATATGAACAAACTTTTTGATGTGATTAATTGCGATTTGACAGCACTAATTCATATATACAATATATATATTAATGCTGTCAAACCAATTAATCTGGATTAATCGCATTTGAGATAAATCTGTTTATGTAATATATGTGTTTGTATATGTTATTATATTTATATGTATTATATACAGTATATGCCTGTGTGTGTGTATATATACTGTATACACACACATATTTATACACACACACATATATATGTATGTATGTATATATACAGACAAACACTCTCACACACATATATAAATATATATATATATATATATATATATACACACACATATTATGTAAACAAAAACTTGTGTTAGTTGCGATTAATCGATTTGACATCAAATATTATAATCTTATAATATATATAATATATAATATAATCTTATAATATTATAATATAATCGATTTGACAAATATATATATGAGTGTAATGTGTATAAATACAATTTACTGATTTTTTTCCCCCATAAAATACACAAGAGTAAAAATGTAGTGCATCCTGTTAACTCACTTCAAATCTTAATAAACATATCTTGATACAGAATATTTCAGAATTGCAAATCACATTTTAGCTATTTAATTTTTTGCATGAACTATTCCTTTAAATGCCCACATCAAGCCAGCCATTCCTGCACAAACGGTGACTTTCTCACACTGATAATGAATAAAACGTGTCACTGCAGGAGCGGTTCACACTGAACCCGCATTTAAAACTCTGGCAAATATCTCATTCTATGCATGGAGTGACGGCCGTTTAACATTTCATCATGTGCCACGTCACCTGCCGTTTCTTGTTTATCGATTCGGTCTGAATATTCCAGGAGGAGGTGCTCCAGGAGCAGGAGAGACTCAAAGAGGAGCAGTGCAATATCCAAAAACGCAGTGAGCAGCTCCTGTCCATTATGCAGCAGTTCAAAGGCATGTGAAGACACTGTCTCCATGGCAACCGCAGAGGGAGACGGCCGAGTTTTGTTTGGGAAACGGGAGATTATTGATGCCACTCCCTTACTGTGATATTTGGGTTTGTTTGTCTGCCTGATGATTTGGTTATTCCGCTGTGTGTGTGTGTGTGTGTGTGTGTGTGTGTGTGTGTGTGTGTGTGTGTGTGTGTGTGTGTGTGTGTGTGTGTGTGTGTGTGTGTGTGTGTGTGTGTGTGTGTGTGTGTGTGTGTGTGTTAATGGATGTCACAATGCATTTGACAACCTCATTACCAGACATACCTGATGATTTATGAAGCGTTTGAAAAGATTTTCCTGAAGCGTGATGAAGTAAACTGAGGTTTACAAACAAGACCTATGTCATTTTTTTATTTCATGTTTCTCCACAAGCATGTGTTGATAGGAACCGAGGCCCTCGGGTCACTAAATTGACCTCCGGATCTGATAACGGTTATTAAAAAATCTAATTCTGGGATTTATTACATAATAACAATAAAAAAAGTTCCTTTTTACAGTTACATTTAATCATTTAGCAGATGCTTTTACCTAAAAAACAGGAAAAATACAAGCTTTTAATTACAGAAATACATACATGTATATACACCTACAGACTGTATCCTATAAGCTATAAATATACATTTTGTATTTATTCTAAAAAAATACACTTTTTATCTGATGTGGTCATTTGTGCTTTTTATGATCCCATATAAAAGTCAGACATTCAACATCCCACAGTGATACATTTCCATAAAATCCACAAAAGTAAAGAGGTAGTGCATCTTGTTAACTCACTTCAAATCTTAATAAACAACATAATATTTCACACTGTCCATCATATTATTGCTTTTTTAGTTAACTTTTATTTATTTCTTAAGAAGGGAAACAATTACACAGCCCTTCACACTATATAACACAGACTGTCTGGGCCATTAGTGAGTTTATAAACTCATTTTCATATAAAGTGTAGCACCGTCCAGGCCATATTATTACAGACTTTATTGTCTATTGTCAGTGGATTTTTTTGAAGGGGACAGTCATGTCGCAGTGCTTGCGCATGCGCACACATCCTCGCCGAGACGAACCGAAAGCGGCCGAAGAAAAACGATGGGAAACGGTCGGCAGCGCACTATTTGGCAGGAAGGTTTCCCGCGCAGCGCCAATTGAGTCCGGCGGCGGAGCACTATGTGGCAGCGGGGGAGGGGAGGGAAAGAGCTCGGCCGCATTCGGGGCCGCCTGCGCTCATCAAACGCTTCTCATTGAACACACAGTGAGGCAGAGCTGGAGTGGAAATATTCTTTATGCCGCAATATGCGTGAATTTCTATAATAAACCCGGGGTAAGCGAGCACCCATGCCATAAATGCCACATTTATGCATTGCACTTGAATAAAAGGCGAAATGCGACAAGATTGAGCTCAAATCTGCAGTGGAGGCAGTAAAGGGGTTTTGGGGGCGAGCTGTGGGGACGCTTCATCCAGACGGTTCTGTTGAAAATGCGTTTCTTGTGCTTCCTTTGTTTCTGCTGCGGGATTGTAAATAAGAGCTTGAGCCAAAATGGCGGCTGGAGCCGTTGAGCTGAGTCGAGCTATGAGCTATTGCACTGCGTTTAGTCACACAAATAACACGGTTTTTATAATTCCTGGCTGTTTTCTGGCTTTATATCCCTCTCGGATGCTGTCGTAGCATTTAGAATAAGACATCTGGCTGCGTTTGTGAAGAATTGTTAGTGTTTAACGAGGATAGTTAGCGAAATAGAGTCAGTTAGCTAGATAGATTTGAATATTTTCAATGACAAATTGCGGTTTTTTATCAATAAAACGCGCGTTTATTGTTAATGTTGGACTTGTGTTGGTTGTTTAATGGCTGAATGTTGTGTTTTTGTTATGTGATGATATCTTCAGACTGCCAGTTAGCTATTATCTGTAATACTTTTTCTTAAAAAGGGATTCTTTCATACACTTGCAAGTCCAGATGCAATATTATTCATGTGTGTGTGTGTTTTTCCATTTTCACTATAACTAACGTTACACAACTTGCAGTGCTGCTTGTCATCTTGCTTGTTAATGGCAGCATTGAAACCCAATCTGGCCAAGTGATCTCACTGCATTGTTGAAGGTTCTGGCCAGTTTGAAATGTAAGGTCTTGAATTCATTAGTCTCATCTGATGCTCAATGATCAGGTTGCATTGAGAAAGTCTGCTGAATTTCCATGAGGAACAATGACATGAATCATTCTGGGGGTTTGTTTGGAAGGGGGCGGTGGTTCATTTGTATTTCATGACAGTCTCCTGAAGAGTTTTGTAGGGCACCTCTGGAGGATTAATTGATCAATTAGGCTTGTAAAGAAGAGATTACAGCACAGAAACAGGCACTGCGGTGGGTTTAAGTGCTGGAGAATGGGTGGGCTTGATTTAAGTCTTTAATTTGGGTTCTGATTTGCAATATTATTGTGGACCAACCACCTAAAAAAAAAAAAAAAAGCAAAACTTAATTATTAATATGTATATTTATGTAGTAAGTGTATGTGTGTAAAAGTAGTTTTGTACAACATCCAGCTGGACAAGAACATTTGTCATTTATAAAAGGCAACATTTCTGTGCATGTATTAGTGTTGTAGCTCTCGAGATTGGTCTTAAGAACATTTTTTGAAAGTCTTGGTCTTGTCTCAGTCTCGACTGCATTTATACTTGGTCTTGTCTTCATGATTTTATCTCAAGACCACAACTGTGAGGATATCACTTAATTGCTGGTGCATTGTCTGATTTATTTGTTAACATCATTTAAAACGTCTTGCTTAAAATGCAATCAATAGGCTAACTTATTTCTAATGAGATTTATTTTGTTACTGTTGTGCCTGGTTCTAAATCAATGCAGGATTTACTCAAATTCATACAAATGCCCCCTAAATTCAAGATATGATTGCCAAAAAGTACTTGAATGAGATCTTGTTATAACATAGGATATTATTAAGCAATATCATAAGAGCAAGAGAGCTGTTTTCACGGATATGAGCGCGATTGCAAATGTGATATTGATTTTATACAAACGTTCAATAAACAAGAAGTTAATATTAAGTGACTTACATTTAAGACACAATTTTAGATACGTTTCTGATATTTCAGCAACGAAAATGGTTCCAAACGAATCCATAGAAGATCTGTTGTGCGTTTTCGACTGGTGTTTCGTTATTCAATGAATCGGCTGCTTTGAACAAAATCGATTGAATAAATGATACTCATTAAGTGTTTTGTTTCATATTTAAAAGTAGGCCTATCATTTTGTTGTTCCATCATATTTCAGTATTCAAAATGTTATTTTTAAAACATTAATCTCTAAATATGATGTATGCAGGTGTAATTGTAACTTCTGTCACCTTTGCAACACAAATATTAATTTTATTGTTAGTGATTTGATTGGTAACAGCTCTATGTAGTGTTTTATTATTCTAGTTGTATTTATTGATTAAATATTAAGACATTTCTCAGACAGTAGATATGGATTTTTTAGATGATTTTGAGGAGTGCCGATCTTGATTCGGTCTCGGTTTATGTGGTGGTCTTGACTCTGCAACACTAGTGTATATATACACACACACATGCATTGCCTACATTATATTTTTTGCCTTTTGGAAACAACCAATGTTCTTGTCCAGCTGGACATTGTACCATACATTTCTAAAACTATCCTTTTCTTTTTCTGTCCTTTCCCTGGTTTCACTTGGTCAATCCCATGTTATGAATACTGTTCAATAACATAATTTTTCTGCGTCATTGAGCTGTAAATTCCCTCTCTTCAATTGCATTCAGCATTGTCTGAAGCTGCCATTATGGCAGCCACTGGCCAACATTTGATACAGCTCAGTACTTTTGCCTCTACAGCTAAAATATATTAGATTCTGGTACACTGGGAAATGCATACAGAATTGCTCCATCATCCATGTGCAGGTATTCAACACAGCACGACTGAGTTCAGTTAGAGCCAAGAGTTTGACATGCGGGAAATTCATTATCATAAATGTATACTTTAGCCATAAATGAAACTAATTTTCCACCTAGATAATCATTACTGTAATGTGACAGAATATATAGAGTATAAATTATGCATCGTGATGGTATTAGATGTGTTACCTTTAATTAATGCTGATTTAAATAAATAAAAAATTGCATTGCCGTAAATCAATGTAATACAGCAAAAATACTGTGTTTGAGTAAGAATTTAATGAGAACTACCTTTGAAAATAATGAGAATTACAATAAATTCTTCGATTTGGAAGTAAAATAAGCTTTAAAAAAACATTTTCTAACTCTAAAAAGAGTTTGTATGAGAGAAACATGAAGGATATTGTAATTATATTGAGGAAAGGCATTGCTCAGTTCAGGTGATTAAAAACTTTGGCATCATCTCGCCACCTTTATCTAAAAGTAACATGGCAACAAGCTGTGAAAAGAAGTACTGACCATGAAGTAAATGTTTCTGTAGTGCTCGTTATTTTCATTGGAGATACAGACTGTAAAATTGAAAATGGGAGCTGTATTATTATTTGAGTCCAGCTGTGTTGGAAAAGAGTATTTTCATGCATTAAAGCACGTTGCAGTTGGATTGCACTAGGTCATGTTCGTGTGCAATGGACTGTTGTATTAAACATGAGGTCTGGTTTTGATTTAGTTGGACGGTCTGGTAGAACGACGTCGTGTAAGGAAGCCCCGAGCTCTCTGTGCTTGTAGCGTACTCCTGTTGTGTTGTATAACAGCGTCTGCTTGGCTTCCTGAATAATGCAAGTCTCATGTCATGGCTGATCTGCTCTGCTTTCTTTGATATTTTCAGTGTCAGGGTGTCAGAAGCAGCTAAATGGGTGCATCGCTTAATGAATGCTAATTTACAAAGCGCAAACTTTTTACGTGCGGTCGACATTTAAAGCAAGACACCCCAGATGAATAGGGTAAAACATTTAAGTAATAGATATCACCATGTTTACCCAGTTGATTGATTGCATTAAAAACTAGAATCTAATTTAAAATATGCAGTAATTTGCATACATTTCCAGAACAGAAATCTGAACGTTGGATAAAGCCAGGTTCAAAATTCCAGGTTTTGTTTCATTATGTTGAGATAGGCCTATTAGCGTTTAGGGGTGGGAATCTTTAGTCACCTCATGATCCGATTCCGACTATTGGTTAATTGTTTACAGGGTTCGTACGGGTGCTTGAAATCCTTGAAAATGCTTGAATTTTGATGAAAAGTGCTTAAATTTTGGATAAAATGCTTGAAATTGTATCTATTTCTTTCACAATAAATACCTATTTGACTGAATAGTTCGTTCATTAAATGGAGAAATAAAATGTAGCTTCAGATACAGAGCGATTTGTGCTACGCTGGCTAGAGCAAAAAGTAGGTGGAGTTTTCATTTCATTTCTCAGATTTTGTTCAAACCTTGTCTATATCAAGAATAGACAATGTCCCAAAAACCAAGGCCTGAAAAATATTTCTGTTCAAATCCTATGTCTTCATTTTTTCAGCCCTTGAAATTACTTCAGTTTTACAGCCTGAAAATCACTTTATCTGGGAAGCAATATTTGGACATTAAAGGGGGGGTGAAATGCTCATTTTCACTCAATCTCCTGTTAATCTTGAGTACCTATAGAGTAGTATTGCATCCTTAATATCTCCAAAAAGTCTTTAGTTTTATTATATTTATAAAAGAAAGATAGGCTGTACCGAGTCTTTCCGGAAAAAAACGAGCGGCTGAAGGCGGCTCCGTTGATGATGCTCTGAAAAAACAAACTCCATGTTTTTTGAATGAAACTCCATGCGCGCCCGCGGCTTTCCGGCACAAGTGCCCTTAGGACCCATATAAGGAAATTCCGCCCCAGCTGACGTCACGCAGACCCATACTCGAAAAAACCTTTCCGAAACTTGTGACAAACCGGAAGGACAATTTTTGGCACAGAAATACTCCTTCAAACGTACAATTTAATTTTTGAAACTTTGTCCATGTTTAGCATGGGAATCCAACTTTTTAACAGTGTAAAAAAACACATTATGCATGAAATAGCATTTCACCCCCCCTTTAATATAATGAAAAGTATTATTCATAGGCATTATCTACTTAGACAGTGATACATTTTGAAAAATAAAACTTGTGATTTGCTTAAATATCTGATCCTTCTGCTATTACGAAACACAATTTTGGTTGTTTATAGCATTATCTCTTTTAATGTGATAAAAACACTAAATAATAATTTTGACTATTTATTGGTATGTCATTTACAGTGGTGTAAGGTGCTGGAAAAGCTTTAAAATGGACCTTGAAAGTGCTTGAATTTGAACTTGGAAAAGGTGTACGAACCCTGTGTTTAGAAATAAACAGCTAGCCTACCTAATCCATTGGATGGCTTGAAGACATTAATGCATTTTGAGTACGTAACTCAATGCACCCGCTTCATTTTTATGTGCTGCTGAAGTAGAGATTTCTGACTCACGGCTTTAAAGATGTATTGTAATTGAAATCTACAGATGCAAATAGATAAAGGGTAATAAAATAAACACTTTTGTGTATTTGGGAAGTGAAACGCCAAAGGGCTCAAAATCTCAAACTTGACCAGTGCATGAAAAAACAAGGTTTTTGCCTGTATTGTTTTTCTTTAACTCGCCTTCATGTCGTTCCAAACTTTTATGAGTGACCGACTTTCTTCTGTGAAACACAAAAGTAGATATTGTGAAGAATGTTGGTAACTAAACTGTTCCGTTCCCATTGACTTGCATTGTATGTAATATAATGGAAGTCAATGGGAAGCGAAACTGTTTGGTTACCAACATTCTTCACAAAGACAAATTGCATGCAATCGGACACTTGTGGCTCATTAATGTGGAGGTTCTTCACTTCGATTCATCGTAGGGCTGGTCCGAATACCATTTTTTGAGCTTCGAAGCTTCGGTAGTAATGAACATCGAATATTCGGAGAGAGGGGGCTGAACATATCCTTCTCTCTAATAAAGGTAGTATTTTCTATGTGTCTGTCTGTCCGTTTGCATTTTGATTATTTCGAGAACCGTTCATCCAGTCGACTTCACAAGGGAGTGCAGTGTCGCATTTGGTATTTAAATAAAGAAAAACGAAATTTAAATAAAGAAAAAAGAAATTTAAATTAAAAAAACAAATTTAAATAAAGAAAAACGAAATTTAAATAAAGAAAAACACGAAATTTAAATAAAGAAAAAACGAAATTTAAATAAAGAAAAAACGAAATTTAAATAAAGAAAAACGAAATTTAAATAAAGAAAAAACAAAATTTAAATAAAGAAAAAACGAAATTTAAATAAAGAAAAAACAAAATTTAAATAAAGAAAAAAACAAAATTTAAATAAAGAAAAATGAAATTAAGTTAAATTAAAAACGAGATTAATTTAGATTGATAATAACGGGTAAAAAGCTTAATACATTTTGTTTCTATTATTCTATTTTCCACAATGTCAAAGCAACGCAGCTTAACCCAAAACACAAGCTCAGGCATGCACTTCGGTCCACACACACTCCGCTGTTCTCATGCACTTCTGTTCACACACACACTCCTCTGTTCTGCGCTCTAGCCAGAGAATACTCCCGTTGCAGGAACACTTTAGAAGGCCAGGAAGAAGCATATATATTCATTAAGTATAACGAGGTTGGGTTCCCTCAACTGTCCATCCTATTAAGATAATTATTGTATTTCGTCAGATTTTATAGTGTTGAACATATTCAAGCGCGAATGAGAACCGTTTCGAGGGAGATGCCAGGTGTGCAAAAAAAAAAAAAAAAAAAAAAAAACGAAAATTCGAATGTCAAATTTTCAAATCGAATACCAACCCACCGAACGAATATTCGGGTCCAGCCCTAATTCATCGGCGACTGGGAAGTTAAAATGTGACTGTTTACATTCCCTGAGTGATTTCTAAACGTTTAAGCTGATGTTCTTTTATTTATTTCTTTTTTAGGTTGCTTGAAGCCCTTCCAAAGGAGGTCTGGATCAGTACCCATCTGCGCGGGCCCTGAGTGGCCTGGCACGACCCGTCCTGCCCACTCAATATTGAGCACCAAACATTCCTGAGACTCAGACGGGCATCGGGGGAACCATATTACATGCCAGCGGCTTTTGTTTTTTTTTGACTGCCCCCTTTAGGTTTATCCCCCCCTTTCCCCTTCCCCTGATACTCTTTCATTCATCCGAAAGAGTGCGGATATTTTCACCCTAGTGTGGCAGCCGGGCTGCTCCCCCACACACCGATGAATGAAGACCCCATTCGGGAAGAACGCGGCCCAGAGATCCAGAGCTGATGCAGGTTAGAGAACGCCTTTGATTGGATGCTTGATTTTGGATGACCATCTTGAAGATCATCATCGTCTGAAAACTGTGTTTAATATGAACTGTGTTTGCTGTCTCTGTGATCGAAGGGCATCCTGGTGTCTCTGCAAATATGATGAAGAAAAAGAATTCTCATAAGTAAGTGTTATTTGCTTGTGTTTTAGGGCATATATTACATTATATTATCAGTATTTTTACAATTTTACATTCATATTGATCAAATTAATGATTATAATCAGAGTTAAATATTGGGTGAAAGATGATTGTTTTATTTGTTTGTGTTGTAGGGCTTAATGTCTGTATATTAATGATATTATATTAATTATTTTAAAATACTACACAAATACTGATCATAATAAATATTTATTAATTAAATTATTAGAGTTAAATTTTAGGTTAAGAATTTTTTTTATTTTCTTGTGTTTTAAGGCTGAATATATGAATGAATTACTGATTGATTTTTTATTTTTTTTTATTTTACACCTATTGATCATTATAAATATAACATTAATGAATTTAATAGTTACATTTTTCGGATTTATTTTTGGTGCTTAATCTGTGAATTTATTATATATTTTTATATTATTAATATATATTTTTTTAAATAAGCTCATTGATCATAGTAAATATAACTAATTTAATATTTATCATTATCAGAGGTAAATAGTAGGTAAAGTGTGTGTTTTTAATTTGCTTGTGTTTCAGGGCTAAATATAGGAGTATGAATTTTAATTATATTTATATTCATATTTTCTTTTTTTAATTATTTTTAGCTCATTGGTCATATTAAATAAAACATTTATGAATTTAATAATCATCATTACCAGAGTTAAATATTCAGTGAAGCATATTTTTTATATTCTTGTGTTTTAGGGCTGAATTGTTATTGATTAATAATACTAAACATTTAAAAATAAAATAATAATAACTTTATATATATATATATATATATATATATATATATATATATATATATATATATATATATAAATATATAAATTATTATTATTATTATTTTATATAAATATTATGTATTTTTTTATGTTTAGTATTATTTATCAATAAATTAACAATTATGAATTTAATGATCATCATTATCAGAGTTAAATATTAAGTGAAGCATAAAATGATTTACTGAAGATTAAAGCGTAAGTGTGCATTTATTTTAGATGGATTTATGGATTTTAGATGTTAAAATACTTTCTCCATGTTTGAGATGGAATCTGTTCGACTATCCATGCAATACCATACGGACGCGGTGTTTTTGTTGTCGTCTTTCTGTGTGTTGTTGTTGTTGTAGTTGAAATGACTCGCTTCACCTTTAAACAAGCTCAGAATTCAACATCATAAATTTTAAAATGTCAAATGTGTCATTAAACGGATGTTAATGCTGATATCTGATGATTCACAGGAAACACAAAAGCAGCGTAGGGCCCACCAAAGCCGTGGCTCAGCCCAGGCGTAACATCGTGGGCTGTCGTATCCAGCACATCTGGAAGGAGGGCAGCGGCGCGGCGTCGCAGTGGAAAGGGACCGTGTTAGACCAGGTGCCCGTCAACCCCTCGCTCTACCTGATTAAATATGACGGCTTTGACTGCGTCTACGGCCTGGAGCTGCATAAAGACGAGAGGGTGCAAGGACTCGAGGTTCTGCCAGACAGACTAGGTACGTCTGTTAGATTTCATTTTTATTGAGTGCGGACGGTAACACTTTACAACAACTAACAACGAGCAAAACATTTGTTACAGTATTTATTCATCTTTGTTGATGTGAGTTAATAAAAATACAGCTGTTAATTGTTTGTTCATGTTAGTTCACAGTGCATTAACTAATGTTAACATTATCGACTTTTGTTATTTTTGTTGTTATTTTGTTAAAAATTTAAATTCTGTCAGTAATTACTCTCCCTCATGTTGTTCCAACCCCGTAAGACTTTCGTTCATCTTCAGAACACAAATTAAGATATTTTTGATTAAATCTGAGAGCTGTCTCACTCCTCCTTAGGCTTCTATGTAATTGAAACTTGCCGGCCCAGAAAAGTTAGTAAAGACCAGTGTTTGGAATAACGCTGTTTAAAAGAACGGCGTTAGGTAACGACGTTATTTTTTCAGTAACGGGGTAATCTAACTAATTACTTTTCCCGTCGTTACAACGGCGTTAACATTACTGGACGTTAAATGCGGTGCGTTACTATGCATTGATTGAATAAACTGTGTAATCCGAATGCACCACTGGCTCGCACATGCACAGCTAGTGAGGAGGTGGGTTAATAACAAGGTAAGCGATTATGATTGGCTAAGGCAGAGTCATTCGGTTCTGATTAATGCGGTTCTGGAGTATAGATAAAAGCCCGCCCGCACTTACAATTGATTGGTTGGGTCCTTACATGCGCTTCGTGAGGCACACTAGCACACACACGCAAGGTCTCTCGCTCCCTCTCTCTTCACATTCTTCTCCCGGTAGACGGAGAATCCACAGCTAGATCAATGAGTATAAAACCCCTATGATTACAACGAACGACCATCATTTGAAGTGTCACACAGTTCTGAAATTATCGTAGGCTACATTATAGGATTTTTTGTCATTATTGATCGTACAGAGTTCAAAATTATCGTACAAATACGATAATTATCGTATACAGGACATTCAAACTGCAGAGTGTTTAAGTTACTGCTGATCAAAATTTTAAGGAAAAAAAATATATTAATCTGAAATGAAGCAAATTAATTTTCAACTCATTCAGGTAAAATTACCGAACATATCTCAAGGTCTTTTTTGTCTTTTTATTAATTTAATTAATAAACTAATTATATAAAACTATTGTCAGTGCACTACAAATAAACTGGTCCTATACCTTTACTTTATTAATAAAACTTTTAATAAAAAGTTGAGCGAGGTTGATTTAATTTGCTAGAGTTAAATTAACTTTATATGGTGTAACTGTTTACTTTTCTTACAAAGATAATGCTTGAAGTGCAGGATAAACCTCTTGCTGTCTGTCGACGTGCAATAAATATCGAAAGTTGTCTGTTCTACTCATTTTAACTGACTTGTGAAAACTGCTCAAAAAAAATCCAAATTCTTTGACATATAGCAACTTTTTTTTTTTTTTTTACAGTAACGCAAATAGTTACTTTACCTGGTAACGAGTTACTTTTATTATAGAGTAATTCAGTTACTAACTCAGTTACTTTTTGGAACAAGTAGTGAGTAACTATAACTAATTACTTTTTTAAAGTAACGTTCCCAACACTGGTAAAGACATCGTTAAAATAGTCCAAGTGACTACAGTGGCTCAACCTTAAAGTCGGCATGAAATGGAAGTTGAGATTATAATTTTTTCCATGTTTTGACGTATATCTGAGTGAAACGGCGTCTGAAATTAGAAAAAAATGTAGGGCGGGGCTTGATTTCGTCCTTCGGGAATTGATTGTGTCCTTCGCACCCTTGCGTCCTTCGAACCCTCATCGGCTCTGACCGCACCCTTTCACCATGGCACGTGACCGAAAGAGAAGAGGGGTCGTTTCGAGGGGGGAGGAAAGGGTAATGTATTTGATTAAAGATTATAAGGGTACATGAATTAAAAAAAAATAATGAAGTGCACAGATAAATCATTTATAATAAACACTACAATATTACATATAAAAAGAAGATTTGTCAAATTTGATTTCATGCCGACTTTAAGTTTATCAAGCGACAAGAATACTTTTTGTACGCAAAAAAACAAACAACAAAAATAACGACTTTATTCCACTATTCATTTTCTTAATGAGTTCACTTAGTGTGTAACAGCGCAGCGCTTCTGGGTTGTACGCCAGAACGGAGGCTTACTATTGGCCAGCATCGCCAGCATCACACGCATCACACACATGACCAGCGTTGGCCAATGGTGAGCCTCCATTCTGACACTACGTGAACTCACTCAGAGAAACAGAAGAAAATGAAGAGTTGAATAAAGTCGTTATTTTTGTTGTTTTTTGCGCACAAAAGTGTATTCTCATCGCTTGATAAACTTAAGGTTGAGCCACTGTAGTCACTTGGACTATTTTAACAATGTCTTTACTAACTTTTCTGGGCCGGCAGAATGAAATTACCTAGAAGCCTGTGGAGGAGTGAGACAGCTCTCAGATTTAATCAAAAATATCTTAATTTGTGTTCTGAAGATGAACGAAAGTCTTACGGGGTTGGAAAAACATGAGTGTGAGTAATTACTGACAGAATTTTCATTTTTGGGTGAACTAACCCTTTAATAACGTATTAGTAAATGTTGAAATTAACTAAGATTAATAAATGCTGAAGTAGTATTGTTCATTCATAGTTCATGTTAACTAAGGTAGTGTTGAAAACTTTTTCTTCGTCGAAGCAAGAGACCAGGAGACGTTGGGGATCACGTTCAAACAAAGTTATTCTTTATTGAGGACTTCGCTGTACGCGGCTGCAGTTCTTCCCAAATCATTCTGGCTAACAAACTTTACATGGTTTCTTTATAGGTCTTTCAGTGGGCTGTCCTTAAAGGTGCTAAACATACACACAGCCTTAGAGGTAACCACTAAATCTAATCATCTAAAGACAATAGAGGCAATTGCCCCCAACTGAGATAATGGTACCCCCCCCAAATGGTATACACAACAAATGGTCACAAGACCTTAGACTAGGTAACATTCACACACAGTCCAACTCTTAGTTGGAAGATCAAAGACTATTACAATGTTTAGACAGCTGACTTAAAGCTGACTTCTGATCAGTAAATTGATGCCATCATGTTCACCTTGAATGCCCAATACAGTGTAATTCACCTTAGTTTTTCATGTGATGTTATGTAAGGAAGTAAGATCAGCAGATCTTAAACATATTCTTAAATTTGGATTCTTCAGTAGTGAACTAATGTTAACTAATGAACCTTATTGTAAAGTGTTACCCACTAGAGGGCTGCATTGGGATTGAGTCCCGCCGGGTCCCGCGGGACCCAACGCAAATCTTGCAGGAGCGGGCGGTTTGAACTTTGCTGCGGGCGGGAATGGGCGGCTAAAAAAAACACTGCGGGATCGGGAGGTAGCCTTGCAACATGATGGAGATGTCAATATTGGCGCTTTTCCACTACACAGTACCAGCTCGCCTCGGCTCGGCTCGACTCGACTCGCCTTTGTTTGGTTTTCCACTGTGTAAAAGTTGTAACTGGATCTGCTTCCAGGTACTTTTTTTCGTACCCCCTCCGGCGAGGTTCTGAGCGAGCTTAGGCGATACTAAAATGTGACGTGAAAACACGGCAGACTGCTGATTGTTCAGAGAGAAGCATCACTATTCACTGCGTCATCATTGCACGCGCAAGACCGAGTATCCTGAATAAAAAACAGCAAAAACGAAAACAAAACCATCCAAAAACAGCACACTCGATTTCCTCCATTATCCTGTGTGTATGTGTCCAGGAGGCTTTGCCGACCAGGGAAACGAAACAAACAACCCCATGAATCTCTTTAATAATATCAATACAAATGTGTGTTTTTTCCTGCGGGACGGGAGAAGACACAAAATCAATGCATCTCTATTATTGTGCGGGAATAAATTCTCAGAGTTTTGCGGGTGCGGGCGGGAGTGGACATACATATTGCGGGAGCGGGCGGTAATTGCCAGAAATTCGGCGGGCGCGGGCGGGAGCGGAATGAAGAAAACAGTCCCGCGCAGGGCTCTATTACCCACCAGACATAGACAGAAAAGAGTTTAACTGTAGTGCATTATTACTGACTAATAATGCAGTTAAATCAATTTTATTTAATTATTATATCATATATATATATATATATATATATATATATATATATATATATATATATATATATATATAATTTTTTTTTATTAAATGCTGTACTCATAATTTGAATACTTCTTGCTTGTGTGTTAGGGCTGAATGTGTGAATGTGAATTTATTATTATGTTAATATTTTTAAAATATTGCACTCATATTGATCATAATAAATATTATTCTCAATCACATAATATCCATCACCTAATATTTAATGCTGGTTCACCATCAAACAAACTCTCATTAAAATATGTTCTGGTGTTTAATTCAGTGATGATCAATACACAATGCTGGATTCTCTCCAACATGAGCACTAAAACTCAATAAATCTTGAGTATCTCTGACATCGGATGACTTTTGAATGTGGATTTACAACATGGCTTATTTTCATGCATGGTTATAAACGTGTGCCTTGCTTTTTGAGTGAATTATTGTTTTCCCAGATTTACTGCCGTGGATGATGTTTCCGATCCTGCCACTCATCGTGTGTCTTGCTTTCTCGCACATCTTTCAGCCTCGACGCGCATCAGCGACGCCCACCTGGCCGACACCATGATCGGCAAAGCTGTGGAGCACATGTTCGAGACGGAGGACGGCACTAAGAACGAGTGGAGGGGAATGGTTCTGGCCCGGGCGCCCATCATGAACACGTGGTTTTACATCACATATGAGAAAGACCCTGTGCTCTACATGTATCAGCTGCTCGATGACTATAAAGACGGAGATCTGAGGATCATGCCAGACTCTAGTAAGTGTTTTTTCAGTGCTGGTGATGATCTAAACTGAGTGTCTATAAATTTGACTATTTGAAATCTCCAAATGAACTGTTAATAGCAGTGATAGACCAATATGGGGTTTTCAGTGGATGATGGCAATATAGATATTTTAAGAGTTGCTCATGTCTGATAAAAAGCTGTCATACATCCAAATTTACTAGTAGATACTTAGCATTTTCACTGGCCACAATTCTGGCATTGATACCATGGGGGAAAAACTGCCATATAGATATTTTTAATATTATCTCATAATTTGGCAGCAGGAATATTAGGCTGCTGTCACTTTAAGACCTGATGCACGGATCCATTATACTGTTACTCATGCTCTTTATTTCTCAACTTTTACATTCAGTTAAAACATAACTGACTGTGTTTACGTGAATACTTGGCATTTTGACATTATTTTGTGTGTATTTGACTGTTTTAAGCGCAATAAGCTACGAAAAATAACTAAATTTAGTACTGAGCGACAGCTTTCAGGGCTCCAGACTGCGACCAAATGGTCGCATTTTGCGACCAAAATTTGAGAGTGTGCGACTAAATTTTACATCCAGTCGCACATGTGCGACCAGTAAATTTCATCTCGTTCATAGTGGGCGACAACCGACGTCGCGTCTGCGATGCTTTGTTTACGACATCACAACAATTATTTTTTTTAACGGTCCTCCATGAAGGGTTCCGAGTGAATGAGTGTGTGTGTGTGTGTGTGTGCGCGCGCGCGCGCGAGTGAGTGAGTGAGCGAGCGAGAGAGAGTGAGAGAGTGTGTGCGTGCGTGTGTACATGTGCGAGTGAATATGTGTGTGAGACGGCTCGAGATGACTGGTCGTAAAGCAATGTGTAGTCTGACAATGTTTCTTGTCCAGGACATGACAAGATTTTTAGGAGTCGAGACTCGAAATCGTGTAATCTGATACATTGACTATAGTAACAGACAAAAAAATTGCGTATTCTGAACCAGACATAACTATAACTATGGTATACTGTGGTTATGAAAGTAGCCTACACATCTTTTTACAGCACTTCAAAACTATATCCTATTAAAATATATATATATTTTTTTTATGTGTCGACCAAAACATTTTTGTTCATCCTTTAAAGATTGTCTCTATTTATAAAACTGAAAGTTTCAAGAAGTAGGAAAACTCACACTTATTTTTTTTAAAAAGAAGACTAAATTACCATTGTAAACAGCTGCTGAGGGTGCTTATTGGCTATTTTCACTCCCTAATATCTATTTTGTCACTCATTTTGCTTTTGAAATAATATTAAGACATTATGAAGGATAATAATTAAATTTAACTTTATCTATACACCTCAAATTTAGCTCAGTGCTTTGTCATCCCACAGTGCTACCAAATACTTTCTGTAGAACTTAGAGCCGCGGCCCTCAGATGTTAGTCTGGAGCCCTGTGATCTTAAAATAAAACTGCACCATAATTTCTGTACGCTTAATCTATTTATTATCAAAGCATTTGTCTGTAATAGTTATTTATGGGGAAAATGTGAAGGTGTGCCCCTAAATTTTCTGCTTGCGCTCCTAAAATTTTAAGTCAGGGGCTACAGCGCTCCTAATAAAAAAAGTTAGTCTGGAGCCCTGGCTTTATGTGCCACACTTTGGGTGTGAGCACAACATCTGCGAGAATGAGTAAAATTATGCGCAATCCTTCGCTGAAATTCAGGCCCTGAAACACCAACAATTTTCAACCGAAGCAACAACAAAAAAAAAAGTGAGTGAGGAGAGGCGGGTTTGTGTCACTCGCTGTCGGAGAGATGAGAGAGAGAAAGAGCAGCTGGTATCGTGTGTCTATTCTGCGGAAAATGAGTGTTGGAAGCGGTTCAGACATTTCAGTATCGATATGTATCAAAATGAAACATTTTGACAACACTACATTGTACTCAGTTTATTGTTTCAGAAGCCTTTTTGAAAGACTACAATTGAAAAATGTAAATATTATATATAAAATTCAACCTCAAGGAGTGACTGCGTTACACGCCACTGCTGAAGTGTGTGTGTGTGTGTGTGTGTGTGTGTGTGTGTGTGTGTGTGTGTGTGTGTGTGTAGATAGGTAGATAAAAAATATCTTACAATTGAAAGCGCAAAATGTATTCTAATTCCAGTTTCTTTTCATTTTTAGAAATTGTCAATTACAATTACATAATATTCAGTGATTTGTGTGCTGTGGAGTTAAATGGTGCACCATATTTGAGCCGTTTTTATCATTTTAACAGGGTTCCCACGGGTCCTTGAAATCCTTGAAAGTTTGTGAATCTGAAAAAAAAAATTAAGGCCCTGGAAAGTTTTTGAAAACAAACACACATAGATACATGAAAGTGCTTGAATTTATTTTGTGCAAGAAGTTTTCTGGAAAAAAATCCATATTCACTCCGGTCTGCTAATGTGTTATTTCGCCAACATTTCATGGCCTATGCATCCTAGCTTGCTCGATTTACGCTAGTTACGTGTTTCCCACGTGAGGTACTTTGTGTTGTACGTTGCCATGATGTTCACACACGCACAAAACTACAATGGTACCTCATCATTTGTTCAAATGTGTCCCCACATCAAGTCCTTGAATTTGAGGGTATTGGACCTGGAAAGTCCTTGAAAGGTCCTTGAATTTGAAGTTAACCAAGGTGTGGGAACCAAGACTCGTTTATATCTATATTTAATAACTGTTCTCATGCGTTGCAGACGACTCGCCCCCTGCGGAGCGTGAGCCCGGAGAGGTCGTGGACAGCCTCGTGGGGAAGCAGGTGGAATATGCCAAAGAGGACGGCTCTAAACGAACTGGCATGGTTATTCATCAGGTGGAAGCCAAGCCCTCCGTCTACTTCATCAAGTTTGATGACGACTTTCACATTTACGTCTATGACCTGGTGAAAACATCGTAGGCAGCGAAACGCCCCAGAGGAGGAGAGGGGGGGGTGGAGTTTCACGTAACCATGTGATTCACTCAAACGTTTTTGCCAAAAGATCTTTCAAAACATTTCTTGTAACATCTTCTGGAAATGGAATGGTGGATTACCACTAGTCAAGTGTCTCTTATTGTTGTAGGATGAACGGACATCACATCCCCCGACATACACGTAGCTTCATATTTCAGAGGTTCGTCTCGAGCATTTCCCATTCCTGTCGTTATTACGAAGACGCGACGTCATGTTCGTCTGGCCGTTAGAGTAACAACGTTCTGGGCTGCATCGGACGTTAAAGCGTTCATCTGTTGGACTGTTACAGCTCTGGAATTCAAGCTATCCTGGGAGATAAGTCACAGCAAAAGTTGGAAAATGCACGAGGTGTTTATCATTTCAGACGTGAGAAACACAGGGGCCCATGAAGGATGTGGAGCGCAAAAAAGTGTGCATAAAAGTGCCAGGAGGTGGAGGGCCGGGGGTCGGCGGTAGAAAGTGCCCTGGGAAAAAGTTCCCGTTTTGTCTGTAAACAAGATATCCCGCTGTCCTTGATATCTTCGCAGTTTTAATTAACCCTCCGTCTTCTCGCTCACACACTCACCCTCGCCAGAATTGCGCACACAAGCTCTGCTGTCATTTGTGTGAAATGAAACACCATGTCTTGTTTTTTTATGTATTTTGTTTCCTACTTTTTATCTTATATATATACGTATATATATATATATATAAACGTTTATCATCACCTCGAGTAAATTCTAATGCAGCTTTTATTATCTCAAGCACTAAATTTAGAGGAAATCATTTTCTCCCTTGTTTTGTTTTCAGTGAATTACCACTTCTTTGGGGGGGGGGATGTAATGAAACATTAATATGAACATTTATTTCACTTTTGGGCTTCATTAAACGTAAAAAAGAAAAGAAAAGCCCACTTATCATCTATCAGATTGCATAGTGTGGACATTTTCTCTTGGGTGTTATCATTGTTACGGTGTGGATAAATGGGTTTGTGTTCTAGCACACGATTTTGTCTCTTTAGCGCTAAGAATCGTACGGTTACCCAATGCCCCGAAGTATTTAGTGATGTTACAAAAACTAATCGCACAAGGTATTTAATCCCATGCCAGTTAGAAAAATGCTGATGCAATAATTAAGAAAGTATTCAGGACATTTTTTGCAAACCATGCACCCTGTGACTTTTGCGTTATTTTTCTTTTAAATTCGCTTTGCCTCTTTGAACGTTTGTGCCTCTAAAGACCGTCTTGGTTCCAGTATCGTTTTTTGTTTTTTTTACATGTGTGTTTTGTCTGGAGGTTTGTGTGTTCCCATTAGACTTGTATGAACTGACTCGAAGGCCCCCTCCGAGGAATGTTACTATGTTTGAAGAAGCCCTCAGCTACATGTGTTCTGCATTATTTCAGCATTTTGTGCTGCTGCGTTTCTTCTTTCCGTTACAGCGTTCCTGTTTCAACACTTCACACACGGCCGCTCCAGACACATCAAGCTTTTCTCTTGTCCTCAAGCGGACGGGTTGCAGAGATCCGCTGTTCTGCGTTTGATGTGCAACACTAGAAGGGTGACACCAAGAAATGCACAGGTCACATTTCACTCCGAAATCAAATGAAACAAAAAAAATTGCTTTTATTTTCATGACTTTTAAGCACATTGAAATTCTCATTCTCTAATGTGAAAAAACCTTTACTGTAATACATTAATACTGTAATAATCCTGTCCAGGCACACTGATTCTTTATCAGCATACATGTAAATCTTTATCATGAAGTATGAATACTTTAAATCATTATTTTGAGGTTGAGTTTAAATGTGTTAATTGTCATGAAGATGTAAATACAATTGCTAAAAATTATATTTATACATGCATATGTGCTGTCAAATTGATTAATCGCATCTAACATAAGTTTTTGGTTACATAATGTGTGTGTATATATGTGTGACAAACACACACATATGTATATTTTATATATATATATATATATATGTATATATATATATATATATATATTGTACACACACATGTATGTATATATATATATATGTATATGTGTGTATATATGTGTATATATCTATATGTATGTAAACACATTATGTAAACAAAAACTCTAATGTTAGATGCGATTAATCGATTTGACAGCACTTATATATATATATATATATATACATATAATTTATTTAGTTTATATGATTTTCAGGTGAAATGCGACCTAGACATTTCTTGATGCTTTTCATAAGATTCGCCCAGCAAAGTGCATAAAGATATTTGTGATTCTCCATGTTTTGACCTTGAAACCTTAATGCAGGCGCTCAACAAATGTAGTGATCTTAACGCAGGGGTAAAGTTTCGTCCTGGGACTGTTCTACTTTTCCTTCTCAAACGAGAGCTAGGTCACTATTTCGAGGCGTACGGGTCCTCGCTGCAGCTTCACGCGCTCACCGTCGCTAGAGTTGTGTCTTACTCAAGTGGACCACGGACGTGTCAATATGCAAACGGAAACCCTCAGAAAAGACATACTCATGGGATTGGCCTTTTACATGTACCTAATGTAGTAATGTACTGTGTTTTGATGTCAGGTCGACGTGGGAAATTTACAACGGAGAAAAAACGGGAAAAAAAAAAAACGATGAAAACTAGACCGTTCTTTTTGCATGATATGAGTAGAGTTGTTCTCGTATGTTAGTGTGATGCATGTGTACCTGTCTTTTTATTTCGGCTATTTGTTCCCTAAATGAAAGGTTCTGTTTATTGTGTTGCTAATTGTGACGTTTCGGTTCTGGTTCTGAATCCATTTCTAAGTAAAAAACAATAAGTATTTTATTTTCTGCTATGCTCTATAAGAACAAATGCACTGGTGTTGTGTGTGGCGTGCCAATGGAAGGCAAGGTACCGGTGTTAAACAGCATTTGAGGGATCATATCCTTTTGACACAGTACCACCGTTCTGCTACAGGACAAATTTATTTGTTTCTATGAAGAGTGCCATATTTAACGAAGAAACAGGCCTTATGCGATCGGGACGAAATCAAAAACGAATCTATATGTAGAGCGGGCTAATGTGTGCATGTATCGCATATCTAATTCAACCTTGTAGATATATAGAATTAGAGGAAATGCACACTTTAATCTACGTGGAGAGAATCGAACGTATGGTCCCTTTAAGATGCTGTTGCTCTTTAATTACTTTGTACAAAAAAAAGAAAAGAATGGACAAAAATGCAGTGCAATTTGATGATTGTTGCAGATACATGTATAGTTCAAATTTCATGTTCTTTCACATATAGGTAAATGGCTTCTATTGGACTGAATCTGTTTTTTTTTTTTTTCTCTCTCTTTTTTTAACATGTAGATAGTTCATTTTATTTTCATTTAAGTATAAACACATTTTAAAACCTGTTACTTAATTCATTAAGTAATTTTTATAATTATTATGTAAGTCTATCCTTATAAGATTAAAAAAGTTCATGTGAATGCGTGCGTCTGAATCTTTATCCAAATAACTGCCTTCTATATGTCTGAACATTGGCCAGGAAAAAAAAATTATATTCAAAATCTAGAATATATTAGTGGTTAAAAACGAATAGGTTTTGAGCCTCAAGATCTGTCTGTGAGTGTAAATTCTCTGAATTACCCATACAATATTGTATATTAGAGAATACGAACTCAGCTTTTACCTGAGATTATCATTCATAATTACTCATGCATTGACAACAACACTCACCTCAGTTTCTGTTGACTGTCAAATTTGTGTTCTGTAATTAGAAATTAAAATTTATAACAAAAATTTTGATTTTTTTTTCTCCATCATAATTAAGTCGTCCCTCCTTGATCCGATTACAATTAATTATCTGTCTATCCATATCTATCCATCTCGTTCTGTCTATATGTCTGTCATATATCTAATTGTCTGTCTATATCAATCCATCTATCTGTCTTTTTAACTATTTATTTATGTCAGATAACTATCCATGTCGATCTGTCTAAGGAACCTTTTTTTTCATAATGAGGATTTCTTACTACGTACGGCTGACAACCTTGCACAGAATCTTGACTGGTTTAATCCATAGACTGTAAAAAAAAAAAAAAAATTAATCAAATGTACTTCATAATTAAGTAGGGCGTTACTCCTTGATCCGAATTTATAAATCGACGAACCCATATCTCATTAATATTAATTACATAGCGTTGACGTTACTTGGCAACCACTTAATTTATATTCATGAGCCAAGCCACCTGACCAGCTGTCAGCGAATCAGCGGTCGAACGTCCCGTTGCGTTATTAATATTCATGAGTCAACCTCACCATGGTAGGAAGCGGTTTGTAAATACGCGTCCCTGTAACCAAAGCTGTCAAAGGACTCGCTGGAGTGCGCTGGATCGCATCAAACATTGAGCAGAGCTGCTTTTCCGTATGTTAAACCTACTTTTTACGACACATAGCAATACTTTAGCAGTAATTTAGGCACTTCTCTTAGGTTACCTGGACGCGCAGCTGAGATCCTCAGCGATGGTCGAGGTGTTTTCAGGAAGAACACTCGTGAATAAAGAGGGAGATCTGGTGGATCCAGAGGAAGCTCTCAGGAATAAAGTGGTCGGCCTGTATTTCTCCGCTGGATGGTGTCCACCCTGCCGAGACTTCACTCCGCTGTTGTGTGATTTCTACACGGAGCTGGTGGAGGAGACCGAGCCTCCTGCACAGTTCGAGATCGTGTTCATATCCTCGGATAAATCCACTGAAGATATGGTGGAGTATTATCATGACATGCACGGAGACTGGCTGGCTCTGTCCTGGACGGATCCATATAAACAGTGAGTTGACATTGCATGAGTTATTGTGTGGTGGAGAAGTGCCACAGTAAACTTACATTATAGTTCACAGTCTGTCCCGGATAAGAGGTTTAATGCACACACACACACACACACACACACACACACACACACACACACTTACTTGGAGGATTATGTTTAAAAATAGACAGTCTGTATAGTTTCACTACATGTGTGCCATTATTGCACTAATCAGGTCATGGAAATCGTATCTGAAAAAGTAATTTAAAAAATATTAACATTTCTATAGCATATATAATATAAATATGTTCTGTATTTTATGATTTTTTTTTTTAAATCCTTATCCAAAAGGTTTGGGAATCCTAACTTATATGACATGACCATGTTTTAGACTTCATATTAATTGAAAGAGTACATAGTATTTGTACTTTTAATCATTTATTTGTCACACTGCAGGATATATTTAAGCTAGTGAAGGCAAAATCTATAAAGTCATTTTAAATATGAAATTTTTTGTTTGGTCAAAATGATGGTTCCTTTTATTTGAAATAAATCACATTTAAAGCTTTTTCAAACTAAAACAAGTGCATGTTATCTTTTTACCTGAACTAGCCAGGATCTGTTGATCTGCGTGTGTTTGTGATGCTGACGTGTTTTCTGCTGTTTCTCCAGTGAACTCAAGAAGAGATACAACATCACAGCCTTACCAAAGCTGGTCATTGTGAAGGAGAACGGGCAGGTGATCACAGACAAAGGCCGAAAGCAGATCAGAGATCAGGGTCTGGCGTGCTTCCGGAGCTGGCTCGAGGTGGCCGAGATCTTCCAGAACTTTAAAGCCTAGGAATCACGTGGAGGTGTTTCCCGAATCGCACTGAATTCCCAAGGGCTTTATCTCAAACATTTACCTGCAAAAAAAGAGCCAGAACTTTTATATGCAACTGTGTACAAGAGATTCTTTTCAGGTCCACACGACACTTTACAATAAGGAATTAACATGAACTAACAATGAACGATACTTCTAAAGCACTTATTCATCTTAATTTTACCAGAGAATGTCTAATAAGGACTCTAAACCGGTTGCAGTTCCACTCTGGCTCCACATGAGGGCGCTCACAGAACGAGTGCATAATGAATGGAGGTCTATGGCGCTATACCCCTCAAAATCCACTTTTCTCAGGATATAATTTTTTGTAATAATATAATAATTCGAAAGTAGATGCAAAGAAATTACACATTGCTAGGTGTTAGATTTTTTAGTCACTTATTTGCTTTTACAATGTCAATGACGTCATACGCATCGTACGACCAGGCAATCCTTCAGTCACTTTGGTGCTTTTGCGCTCTGCACTTTCTTTTCTCTCGAGGCATCGACAACACAGCTGACACGGGTAAACACACGTGCTAGAAGAGTTTTGTTGTTTTAAAAGACCACGCCGAAAATACACACACACACACACACGATTCCATCAAGTGGTATCTCTGGTCGTAATCAGTCCTCCACTGACCAATCAGCGTTCATTAGCAGAATGCTAGCGTGTTATGGGCAACAACAACTCAACCTGTAAGAAATCGAAAGGACATAAGTAATCGTTCATTCAACTTTCGACCTATAACCCATGTTGAACTCGCAAAACCTACAATCAAATCTGAGATTTCTCAAAGGCAATCGGGTGAAAGAGACAAATTTAGCCGTCTAGCCCCATAGACTCCCATTCATTCTGCACTCATGGGCGATCGCCCCCAGTGGAACTCTGGTGGAACTACAACCACAATTCGGCACAATAGGACTTAATAGGGAGTGCACAGGCTCTCCGTAGACGGGCTCTGATTTTACCATTTACTAATCAATTACTAAAATCAAATGTTATTGATATTATTTAATGGATCTGAGCTAACATGAACTAAGAATGAATAGTTATGTTAACAAAGATTGCTCACTGTTAATTTATATTAGGTAATGCATTATTTAATGGAATCTTATTGTCAAGTGTCACTCTGAAGTTTTAATTACTATTATTATTATTAAATAGTTTGACTTGTAGTGTATTTCAAATACTTTTGCTAACTTATTTTTTATACAGCTGCTTTATAAGAATCTATTTATATGGTTAATAAATAAATGCTGTGAATCTATGCGTCTTCTCTGATGTTTGTTACTTGAAGAACAGCAGATGTGTACTGGTTCTGTTGTTATGGATCATCTTCATGCTTCCTATTCCTCTGTGTCTCATTAAAACACACAGACGGTCCTTCGAGAGTGTTTTTCCACAGCTCTCAGTTCCCCGTCGGTATCTGTTTTGCTTCCAGTTGCAAAAACACGCACTAAACCCATTACTTTAGTATGTCAACACCAACGTGACTAATGGAGGAATACTGTGCAGAGAAATGAGCTGTGGGATTATGATTGCTCATATACCCGACTAAGCAAAGCGTTTGAATTAAGATGTGACATTAAGATGAGACTAATCTGCTATTTCAGGGAATAAAACAATTCATATAGTGAATAATAATGAACTAATACAATACCTGGGTTTAATATAATAAGACCATGCAATACATACTTACATTTCTGTTTAATGTTATTGTATTTTTAAGTAATTGTTATTTTTTTATTTAATTGTTTCACTGCTGTGTCATGCCACTTTAATCACTTCTCTAAATGTTTTCTGTAGTCACGTTTTCTGTATGCCTACGTTAATAAATACTGTGAATATTAAATCATGAGTCATGACTTCTGGACTGGTTTGGCTGTGTCAATGACACAAAACGTTCATTTATGGGCAAACGCCATGATAGTTTGACCTGAAACCTTCCTAAGTGAAACTATATCTGTTGCTACAAACAACTTTATCAATATATGAAAGGCTTAAAGGTTTGGAAAGGTCATTAAAACAGTATATATATATATATATATATATATATATATATATATATAATATTTGTATCAATTATTTATCTTATTTACCAAAGGTATAGGTATCTATATAGTAGTAGTTTATATTGTTTTTTTTTTTTATTGGATTTGTTTAGTTTATTTTATAGTACAAATGTGTATATCTTGTTAATTGGGTTTGTAGGAGAAACAAATGGCAAATGAGACTTTATTTGCCTTTAATTTCTATAAAATATAAATAAATAAAAATGTAATATATATTGAAAAATGCATAGACAGAGAGTCATAAAAGTATTCATTAAATATTAAACATTTTATCACAGTTAATACTTTTATATTAGTGCTGTCAAACTGATTAATCGCAGTTATCACATCTAACATAAAAGTTTGTAAATATGTGTGCGTGTATATATACAGTATGTATATATATGTATGTGTATGTATATACATGTATGTATACATACATACACATACATACATACATACACAGATTACATACTACACTCACGCATATATATATATATACACAAACTTTTATGTTAGATACCATTATTCGCGACAGCATTAATCAGATTTGACAGCACATACATATATATATATATTGTATCACAGATTTTACCTACTGGCCTAGGCCTAAATAAGTCATTTCTCAGTTTTATGTGCAATCATGGACAGGTTTGGAGTGAGTTAGATCATTTCATTTGAACGAAACAGTACTACATGAGAGTCATTGTCATGTTTTATGACTGAAACTGGCCTCAATGTGAGAGAAACACACCCTGATCATAAAAACTGAGCTGATAAGAGGGTCTAAAGGACGTGAGCTGAGCTAGTCGGTGCAGAACGAACAACTGCTGGCGTTAACTAGACGAATTAGAGTCAAATCTGAAAAATAGCACGATGAGAAGATCTACACTGTATGTTCTAGTGGTGGTTCTGGGGTTTGGTGGCGTCTCCGCTTTAACAGAGGGTGAGTTCTGACAGACCTGGGATTTTCGTCTTTTCTGGAGTTATTATACAGTGTGCTGGCTTTACAGGAAGTGTCACGGGGGGGAAGGGGAAAGGGAAAAACAATTTTCACTCAGAAACTGCTGTTCAATTTCACAAATAATGAAAGAAATGATAAGTAAGATTGAATTAAGCGGGGAATTTCGAAGTAGAACGATTAAATGATTTTTTTGTGTGTGTGAAACGTACTTCAGTAATATTTTTTTACATCATTTTTACAGTGTATTCTGTATTAAAAGTATTGTATAGTGTTAATAATTCTAATACAGATGATAATTCTTATAGACATCCTGTTGCATGAGTTTGGACACATTTATTCTCAACAGAAAAATAATTTAAGAACTAGAATTTATTGTTAGTAATATGCATTTGATCAATTTGCTATTTTTTTTTTTTTTTCAAATAGGCCTGTTTATTTTAATAGGCAAAATTAATCCTAACCACAACCTATAAACACACTTATCAAAGCCACGCATCTTACCATATTTTAAGGTTAATAAAAGGAAAGTGTAAACAGTTTTAGGCTTTTAAAACCATGATTGGACACATTTATGCCTAATATACTGAAAACAGCTCCGGTTGTTTGCATCCTTGTTTTTTTTTATATTTAAATTATCATAAAAAAATATATTCACGCATTTAAACAAAGGCCTCTAGATTAAAAAAAAAATGTATTTAAATGTTCAGATGTGACATTTCAGGTACACCTTTTGATGAGATATTGATGAGTGATTTCTGTTTTTCTCAGGCGGTGGATGCACAGACGCCAAAGATGAAGGAAAAGGAACGGAAAAGTTGATGAGATATTTCTATGATTCCAAGACACAGTTCTGTGTGCCTTTCTTCTACAAAGGAGAAGGCGGGAACGACAACCGCTACGACAGCGATAAAGACTGCATGAAAGCATGTTCTCCTAAAGGCGACGAGATGTACCCGGATGACGGTAAAACAATCATCGAGTAAATACCGTATTTGTTGACTTTACATGAGTGAAACGATGTTTTATTACTTTTTCCCTCATTTTGATCAGAAACGGCATGTTCCCTGCAAAAAGACGAAGGCACCTGTTTCGCCATTATCCCAAAGTATTATTATGACAATGAAGAGAAGAATTGTCGAATGTTCTTATATCATGGTTGCCAAGGAAACGCAAACCGATTTGATTCCCGAGAGGATTGCCAGAAGCTGTGTCTCGGTTAGTTCAAGTCTCTTTTTAACGGTTTATAATTTATAATCCAAAAATGTTGTTGAAATTACACTAAATTGAAGAGATTTCATCTCAGCTCAGATGAGTTGGATATGGAGGAGTTTAAGGGGTTATGGTTAAATACTGTTATAGATTATGAGGAAAGTGCAGCTTTACCGAACTCAACGGCTCTGAAATAAACTAAACGCTATTGGCTATTTAAAAAAAAGGGGGAGGAGCTGTTCGATATAAAGAAAAAACGTGAAAATATTGTAAAATGTAATTTATTCCTGTGATCAAAGCTGAAGTTTCAGCATCATTACTCCAGTCTTCAGTGTCACATGATCCTTCAGAAATCACTCTAATATGATGATTTGCTGCTCAAGAAACATTTATGATTATTATCAATGTTGAAAACAGTTATTTTAAATTGTAACAATATTTCACAATATTTTTATTACTGTTTTTTTTTATCAAATAAATGCAGCCTTGGTGAGCATAAAACTGTCTTCTTTTAAAAACATAAAAAAACTTACCGATCCCAAACTGTTTGAACAGCAGTGTATATATATATATATATGTAGAGTTCAGATGCAAAAGCCTCTAAGTGCCATCTCAAATTTTCTTCTAGAATTATCATTTTTATCAAGCTCGTATATTTAAGTTATTTCACTTAAATGACAATTAATAGGTAATCTGCATTGCCAAATTTGCCACTTAGAGGCTTTTGCATCTGAACTCTTCATATATATATATATATATATATATATATATATATATATATATATATATATATATATATATCAGAGGTGGGACAAAGTCATTGTTATGCAAGTCACAAGTAAGTCTCAAGTCTTTGCCCTCGAGTCCCGAGTCAAGTCGAGTCAAAGATGAGGCAAGTCCCAAGTCGAGTCAAAAGTCAAAGCCAACAAGTCTCAAGTCGAGTCCAAAGTCCTACCATTTTAGTTTCGAGTCATTTCAAGTCCTCTACCACAGAAATAAAATGTATACAAATCATGTATGTCTGTAAGATTTGTATTTATTTAAACCTCTTTTTATACAATGACATTAATTAAATACAGTAAAAAACAGAAAATTTAATTTTCACAAAAAATGCTTGTTTTTTAACAGCATATTGCACTACAACAATGCACAGCATGCAGCTTCAGTCTTGTATTGACCTCATATTGCAAAACAGTTTAACTTTCAAATAGACATGGGTCGTTTTAGCCTAAACCATTTTAAACATGTCATCAATTCACGAGTTCACATCTACATATAATTAATACAATAAGTTTATGCGTATTTGGCGTGCTGTCCGGGGGGAGGTCTCCGAGCTCGGAGTTAGGCCCGAACCCAAAGTACTCCCCCCAGTTGGTAAGAGTAGATGGAACTGGAAGTGAGGAGATGAGGTGGAGGAGGGATGCTGACAAACTTTCAATGAACAGAGACAGGTCTGCTGTGAATTTATACTCTGTCATTGAGTTGATTACTGATTAATCAACAGCTGTGCATGATTTGGTTAATTATCTTAACCTGCTCCTCCCGAACTTTGTTAAATAAAACCTCATTAAAGTCCTCACTCCTCAAAATTATAATTAAACATTTCTTTGTGCAACTTCAGGCAACTTCAAATAGCAACTCGTTTTTTGTCGACTACCTCGTAATCTTTATAGCCAAATGAAACTACCTTCGGTATCATTTAGCCTACTGGCGCGTTGTTGCTTGTTGCGCTTCATTGGTTGTCTTGCAATGGCCTGCTTACGCCGTTTCACACATACTCCGTGTGCAGTGCGTATGCGGTGCGTGTTGCAGTGCGTATGCGGTGTAAGACCAGCACGTGCAAAAGTGCTTTCACATATGCTGCGTTTGCAGTGCGTGATCCGCGGCTGTACCACAAATACATAGCCTACTCACTATTTGTATTTTAAATAAGAAGTTAGGCAACTTTTATTTAAAAAAAGTTTTTTTGTCAGCATTGCGATTCTCTTTGTACACACGGATACACTCTTTAATAGACGCATTCACGTTTAAATACAATTTAAACAACGTATTATTTAATGCATTACTCTTATATAATTATATATTAAGTTGCTCAAGCAAGTGGTAAAATATTTAACCATGTACTTATATTAAAATCGCATAGCCTACATTTTAAATTAAAACTTAAAATTGACAAAAACAGCAGACTCATACTCTTTCTTTTGCATAATTTAAATCTTTATACAATAAATCTCGCATGTCACAAAGAACTTGTTTTTCCACCTCCACGAATGAGACGAGAGTTCATTATGTTGCCTTGTTGAAATATGTATTTTCCCTTGATTTACCCCGGTCTTAACGTCTCAGCATTGCGATTCTCTTTGTACACATATACACGTATGCACGTTTAAACACAATTTAAACAACGTAGGCCTATATTCAATGCATTACTTCTATTAAGTTCCTAAAGCAAGCGGTCAAATATTTAACCATGTAGGCTACTTATATAAAAAACAGCCGACTCTCATGCCTTTTCTTTTATATTTAAATTAATACAATAAATCTCGCATGTCACAAGGAACATGTTTTTCCACCTCCACGAATGAGAGTGTCGTTCATTATGTCGCCTTGTTGAGGTAAATTGTAGTTTCCCTTGCTTTCCCTGGCCTTAAAGTGAAAATAGTATTTAATTAAATACATTTATGGTGAGAAAACTACATTTTATTTAATCAATCGCATTTATGGTGAAATTACTACATTTTTAGGTCAATCTGTGTTTATTTTGACCACGAAACATGCGCTGTCACTTTAATTCAGCACGTGCAGCACAGCAGAAATAGACTCGCTGCACTGCTGTATACGCACCGTACCTGGAACGGATCGACGGACTTCAACCCCGTGCAGTGTGAAAGCTCTAACCTGTTAACATGGGTACGGAAAAAAATACGCACCGCTGGCGCATACGCACTGCAAACGGAGTATGTGTGAAACGTGCGTTAGATGCTGTCGAATCAAAACAACGTGGGACTACAGTGATTGGATGTCGTGCAGGCAGCGCGCGCGCTCTCTGCATGCATACAGGTGGTGCACATTTTTTTTTTCACAGATGCAGATAAACAGAGCGGCGCGGCCGTGTGGACATTTTTTCCCCAGTTTTCATGGGAAGTAGCAAGTCTTCTCGAGTCAAAAGGCGCAAGTCCAAGTGAAGTCACGAGTCATTGATGTTAAAGTCCAAGTCGAGTTGCAAGTCTTTGTACATTTTGTCGAGTCGAGTCTGAAGTCATCAAATTCATGACTCGAGTCTGACTCGAGTCCAAGTCACATGACTCGAGTCCACACCTCTGATATATATATATATATAAGATAAGATATTGTTCTGTAAGTTCCCTTTGTGACACAAGTTCTTTCACATCAACTGATACAAGTCACTGAAACAGATAAAGCATAATTTTTAATGTTAAATAAACACCTCGAGCCACAGAGAAAAAGAGGATGTCATAAACATCACTGCTATACAATTAACTGAAGTAAACTGGGCAGTCTAAATGTGAAAATAGCGATCAGATTTCAGCAAGGACGCATTTAGTCGATCAAAAGTGACAGTATATACATTTATAATTTTACTAAATAAATGCTGTTCTTTTGAACTTTCTATTCATCAAATAATCCAGAAAAAAATGTCACAGTTTCCACAAAAAAAATATGAAGCAGCACAACTGTTTTCAACATAATAACAATCATAAATGTTTCTTGAGCAGCAAATCATCATATTAAAATGATTTCTGAAGGATCATGTGACACTGAAGACTGGAGTAATGATGTTGGAAATTCAGCTTTGATCGCAGGAATAAATTACATTTTACTATATATTCACATAGAAAACAGTTATTTTAAATTGTAATAATATTTTAAAAAACATTTACTGTATTTGGTCACATAAATGCAGCTTTGGTGAACATAAGAGTGTTCTTTGAAAACAGACGCTCTCTCTCTCTCTCTCTCTCTCTCTCTCTCTCTCTCTCTCTCTCTCTCTCTATATATATATATATATATATACAGTATAGGCCTACACAGGTAGGTGTTCAGCGATTCAGTGTATGTTGTTCTGTTGTCCACCAGAGGTCAGTCTGCTCAGACTATCCTGATCTCACTGACTGTGAATGTGTTTTTCCAGCGAAATCCGGACGGCTGTTGGGAGCTGCAGATCTGCCAAACCCTGATGAGAAGAAGGGTGTTAGTGCAGGTACAGTCACTATATATATAATGATTATGGTTGCTTCTGTTGTGGTTTGGCATAAAAGGGCTGTTGATGTTTCATTATTAATATGTTTAAATTGCATCAATGAACCTTTATTGAAATGTCCATAAACACATTATTATTGTGTCTATTTCCTCTCTCAGGGCTGATCGTGGGTGTTTTGGGCGGGATTGTGTTTGTTGGTGCTCTTATTTCTGCTATTGTGATGTTTGTGCTCCATAAGTAAGTATGAAGTGATGGAGGTGTTAACAGCAATAAGTCATTTAAAGTCATTTTAACTCTGAAATGTTTCTTTTCATTCATATAGGAAAAGCAAGAAAGCAGAAAGGAAGCCAGTGCCGACATCTGATATTGAAATGAAATAGATCTTTGTTCACAACATGTATCTGTAAATATGTTGTTAGTGCTTTTATACCCTTTATACTAGTCATGAGAAGTAACAGAACAATTGGGCGTAACTGATACATATATAGTGTCCATGATAACTTTTTTGTTTTTTGACTAGAAGAGTTCAGCAGTTACATATAAAAAGCAATCCACCAGTTTTGTTTCATATAACATCAGATATCTGATGTTTGAGTTTCACAAATGTACCTGATCAAATGTACTGTACTTAAGATGATGTATGATGTAACCAAAAAATGGCCTTTCTGTGTCCTATATTGTTTTTTTAATGAGAAATTGATTTAATACAATAAATCAAGACCAAAAAAAAGTTTTTCCCAGTATTTTAGTTTAAAACATGATTGTGCAAATACAGACCATCTAACCAGACGCGCAAATAGTATAGAAAATAGCTTTAGTATATATATATATATATATATATATATATATATATATATATATATATATATATATATATATATATATATAATTTATTTTAAAGTGGTGCATGTTTAAAGATGCAGATGGTGAATCAGTGCAAATATACAGTATATATATAAGAAAATACACAGTAACAGTATACGAAAAGTTGTTTGGTAGTAAATGATGTAGAAATGACAGCGCAAATACCAAAGAGATTGCATTAATTCAAGTGTAATTTACCGGTAGGCCTGTTCATTTATTTTGGTCACATAAGGCCAGTGACATTATTCACAACATTCAGAGAGGAACTGTCTATTTTTTCCACTGAGCTGTCAATCACATGACAGACACTGTAAAGCTGTAAAAATCATAAACCATATTGCATAACTGAGATGAGTGTGAATGACCCATAATATCCACCAGATAATGACGCGTGGATCAAATAGCAAAGTTAGAAATCTCCCACTGAATAAATCATTGATCCCCATCTTAATATCCACCTGATTATCAACTAAAACAATGTTTCTCCTTCTTAATGTTTTGAATTTAACTACAACAGTGTTATTTTAGTATTAGCTACGTTTATTAACATTGAATTAGCTTTTATTTTTTACATTTTTTAATTAATTTCTTTTTGTTAATATCTGCTTTTGTCATTTTTATTAGTATTTAGTATTTTTAATAGTATTAGTTTTATTAGTATTTATAAAGCACAATAAAAACAACAATAGTTGACCACTGTGCTGTACAAAACCATGCTAAAAATTACCTACATTCTTCAAAATATCTTCTTTTGTGTTCAGCAGAACAGAGAAATTCATACAGGTTTGAAACAACTTGAGGACATGGAAGCTTGTTTCCGCCACAGAATAAATAAAAAGTAAAAGATAATTGCGACTTTTTATCTCGCAATTCTGACTTTTTTTTACTTGCACGATATAAAGTTGCAAATGCAAGTTATAAAGTCAGAATTGCGTGATATAAAGTCGCAATTGTGGGAAATAAAGATGTAAACTCACAATTCAGATTTTTTTCTCGCAATTCTGAAAAAAAGTAATAATTGCGAGAAAAAAGTCAGAATTGCGAGTTTATATCTTTATTTCTCGCAATTGCGACTTTATATCACGCAATTCTGAAAAAAAAAGTCAGAATTGCAAGATATAGACTCGCAATTCTTTCTTTTTTTACAATTCCGACTCTTTTTTCTCGCAATTTTGACTTCTTTTCTCATAATTAGGGTTAGAGGTAGGCTTGGTCACGTGATATAGCCTAAAGTCTCAATTGCGAATTATAAAGTCTAATTCTGAGGTAAAAACGTTACTGATAGAATGTTTTTTCATAACATTGACATTCAGTGTTACCTGGGTGACACCGTAATATACGGACAACTTCTTTGATGATACTTTTCGGAGCTAAACACAGCCCCAGTCCCCATCCACTTTCATTGTAGGCCTATGGAAATGAGCAGTGTCATCATTCTGCTAATTATCTCCATTTGTGTTGATAGAAAGAAACGATATGAGAAGGATTGATTAAATGATGGCGGACTTTTAGGTGTTGAACTCTTTTCACATTTCTGGGTTTCTCAGAATCGGATGTCGTCATAGTTGGGTAAACTAGGTAAACTGGTCGTAAATGGCTGTTGGGTAAACGGTCGTAACACCCTCACAGCAGCGTAAACTAGTTTTTTTTTTATTAATTTGATGGAAATGTAATAAACAAACGTAGTGATAAATATACATCATTAAAAAAAGGAAAATATAAAAAACGTTGCAGGATTTACGATGCTGACCGTTAAAACGCGTCATCACAGTCTTTGAAAAGGGTCCTTGATATTGCGAATTTGCGAGGAAAGGGTTAATGAGAGTGTCTATTAAGATGAGGGCGGGGAGAGAGAGAGAGACTCAAGCAGAATGGAGAGAGAGAGAGAGAGAGAGAGAGAGAGAGAGAGAGAGAGAGAGAGAGAGAGAGACTCAAGCAGGGTTTAGAGAGAGAGCGATAGAGACGCGCGCGTGGGCGCACACAGAATCAACTGAATCAGCCACTGCTGAAGTGAGCGTCCGACCGTGGACATAAACACGAGCTGTTCTTTTGTCATGCGAGACGGAAAGATTTGACAGTTAGAAGTTGACGTACAGTATTAGAGACGAAAGATGGAGGCAAACCTGCCCGAAGATCTGGCGAATCTGTCAGAGCTGGACGAGAAAAGTTTGCTGGAGGTTTTGACTGGACGTTTTACACAGAACCTAATATATGTGAGTAAAATACTCAACTAAAAAGACCTGTGTAAAGTGTGGGGTACACCAGCTGTGTTCAAGGTTTATTAACTTATCTAGAGATTATAAAACAATGAGCTCTTGTTCTCTGGGACAGTTGTTGTTCACCCACTGTATGTAAATGCTCTGCTGCCTGAACCTCATTTACGATCACTGAGAACTGATTAACTGAATTAATATGTATATTTATGTATTTACAGACCTATATAGGAGACATCTTGGTGGCTATTAACCCATTTAAATATCTTGCAATCTATGAAAAACAGGTAAGAATGTGTTTCCTTGGCTTATATAGATGAAAACACAATAGAAAACATGTTTAAATGAATAATTGAACTGATATTTTGACTCAAATCCATGTACAGGTGTCTGAGCGGTATAAGTGCCATGAGAAGAAGTCTTTGCCCCCTCATATATTTGCTGTGGCGGATCGAGCATATCAGTCCATGTTGGGACGTCTGGCCACGGGACCCCAAAACCAGTGTATCGTGATCAGGTTTGTTTTGCAATCAAATTTATTCACCAAAACCAATGCTTTCTCCAGGAAAGGTTTCAGTAACTCTATACGGTCGTATGGTGACACGTGTAAGTACAGTATGAAATTCCTTGCCCAGTCATGTTTGTTTTCATCCCATGAGACATGCCGAGACAAGAACATTCATTTTTGGCATATCAAATAAGGCTTTTCATTTGTAAACACAAGCAGAAATTTTATCGGCATGCTGTTATTGTACAAACTTGGGTTAGGGTTTAGTTTTATCCCAAATGTGAGACTCACCCTTTCAGGCACACCCTTCAGCCTGTTTGACTTGAGTAACTTTAACACTTATTCAGATTTGGGAGTTAATCAAACTCCATTAGTCAAACAAATCTGTCCTGTATAACCTCTAAACGTCACAACCTTCAGACTTTGCCTAATCATCATTCTAAGTTTGTCTTGTCGAACTAGTTTCAGTTTTGTCCTGTATGATACTCACCTTGAAAGTTTCAGATATTAGATATTAGTTCTTACTATAACTCAATAGTATGGATGATAGCTGTACTCGTTACTGTATCCGGTATCATATTTAAGGTTTTTCCTACGTACAGCCTTCCTCCGAGACTCTGCACTGCTGCTTTACCATTAGAGTAGTCGGCTTAATGTATTTTTCAGAAATGGAGCCTCATGGTTGATTTCTCAGATGCATTCTGTGCATTGATTGGGAACGGGGCAGTGCTAAAGACAAAAAGTTGATATTCACAGTCTCTAGGAAACAGAATTACTCTGATTACGTAAACCGTAAACCCTCAACCCTCAATAGAGCCCAATGGTGTCGTCACCCCTAGTGACCATACAGCCGTCCATGAATGAGACCGGTACCAGTGGAGGGAGGCTGATAGTCTCCCAGACAACAGGGAAAGAATGCCTCTTATGCATACAATGACAAGGCAAGACATAATAAACAGCCGTAGAAGAATGCTTGTTTCATTAGTTATTAATAACGCTGCTATATTTGGAAAGCAGTTATTGTAGCTCCCAAGATTGTGATTATTTGGATGTAAATTGACGAAAATATTGATTACTTCCAGGTTTTAGTTTGTGGGTGAATCTCCTGCAAACTGTCAAGAACATGTCTGGATCATATATATACATATATATGTGTGTGTGTGTGTGTGTGTGTGTGTGTGTGTGTGTGTGTGTGTGTGTGTGTGTGTGTGTGTGTGTGTGTGTGTGTGTGTGTGTGAGTGTGTGTGTATTTATTTATTTATTTATTTATGTTTATATATGTGTATTTATATGTGTGTCTGTCTTTTTTATACACACACACGTATATATGTATGTGTGTGTGTATTTATTTATTTATTTATATGTATTTATATGTGTGTGTATGTCTTTTTTATACACACACACGTGTGTGTATGTATATATATATGTATATATACACATTTTTTATTTATTTCTTATATATATATATATATATATATATATATATAAATAGAATAAATAAAAAATGTATTCTGACTGTGTATATCAATAAATGTATTTGTCATGGTTTTTGTTACTAAATTTAATTTACGCTACTGTAAAAAAAATATTGAGAATTGTAAGGCAAACCAAAACATCAGTATGTGTTGCAGTATTGAGAATTTGAAATTCTTAAATAACATGATTCAATAAAGTCAAAATCTTTTCATTTTGTCTATGTTTTTCTTTGCTCTTGTGTCTAGATGCACTTGAGTTACCCTTTTGTAAGGCTGTCACACCATTATACTACAGTTTAACACGTTGTATCTGTTTGTCCCGCAGTGGTGAGAGCGGCGCGGGTAAAACCGAGAGCACCAAACTGCTTCTGAGACACATCATGGAGCTGTGCAAGGCCAACTCTCAGCTAGAGCAGCAGATCCTGCAGGTAAGTCCTGTCAGGTGCATCTGCCAGCCTTCATTTGAATAAAGCCACCAGGTTTGCACAGATACATCAACGAGACGTGATGCGTGTTGAGATTTCCCGCTGCGTTCAGGTGGTCGGGTGTTTGATTTACAGAGAGGAAGTTGAAACTGCACCCCACCCTGCTTGGTGTGTATGTGTTTCAAAGACACGTGTGGTTTCTGACATATTCAAATGGTGGGTACATGGGGTGTGTTTAATTTGTTTGCTATAATGTGTTTTTGGAAATGGCTTAAAGAGTCCATGAAATCAGAGATTTGTGGCTTTCAGTCCATTATCGTTCATGTGCATGCTAGTGTGCTCCTAAAAGTTGACAATTATTATTTAGCTAGTGGTTTTAAAATAAACCATTATTTTTTTTAATGGCTTAGACAGCAGGGTGGGCAATATAAAGTCTATATGAATTCACACGGTTTAATTTAAATTAAATAAATGTGTATTTGCTGAATGCTGATGATATGAGAACGTATTATAGCCTTTGCTTTTCTATTACTAATAATCGAAAAGAAAACACTATAAAACTTTTTTTTGCATACTGTTGACTTTCTTTGTTTAACAGCTCTGTCCAATAATTTATTAGACAGAATTGTTAAACAAAAGCCAGTAAACGTAAGTTATACGCTCAGAAGTTTTCAAAATAAAAGTCCCACACGCTGTCAAATTAAAAGCTTCTGACACATCAGCCAAGCAAAAAACTTATCGGCTGATACCAATAATCGGCCTTGATATATATCGGCCTTGACACTTAGGCTGTTTTATCTGATCAAATGCATACATATATACTTATAGTAGCAAATTAGGTTATTTTAGGCTAGCGACTATTTATTATAATTTTTTTAGGAACTAGCTCTTTGATATGTCCTCTTCAAACTTTGTACATAAATACTTTAGCGGTTTCATATGGGTGCGACTGTGATATATTCTGACCGTCTGTCTGTAATTTGAGGTTTCGGGTTGGTTTGAGGAACAGATGTTCACGTTTTGTGTTATTTCTGTTTGTTCCTTCATAAAAATGCAGTTTTTCCTGGTTCAGTTTAGTGTTGTGATATGATATCATCTTTTGTTTTGCCTTTTGATCCTCCCTTTATAGGTCGTACCTGATACTATAAAACACATTTCCTTGTTGTCATGCTCACAATGAACTTTATATCTGCCACTCACACTGTGTCAATGTACACATTACAAAACATCCAGTTTCCATTGCACATGTCATGTATTTCTGGTTTCAACAGCTGATTGTCTAATTTGTCGATTACACCATATCTTTTGGTTTGATTGGTCGAAACACCAGAAACAACTAAGATAACAATAGAAGTTTCTTGTGTTGCTTCAGATCATTGAAATAGAATGAATTTGCTGATATTATAGTGAGATGCACTTTCAGGAAGTGAAATGTCTAGTTCTTAAAAGGTTACACACATCATGTCCAGTTCTTGACACACTTGACCTTTTTTTATAGCATCATTTATGATGAAATGAATTAGTTTTGAGAAACTTTCGGAACAAATGACTACAAGTATCTTATGTAATCTCATGATGATTCTTGAGAAAATTCATGATGGCTGGTTATTTTCAAACCCCACAAATAACACATATTGATATATGTTAGGCAGTTCTTAGTCTTTATAGTTAGTTACCATAATTGTGTTTTTTACGGCCACCCCTCGTATATTTTCCCTGCATGTTCATGATCTTTGTCTGCAGAACCAGCAGAGAGAGTGAGAAATATGGCATCTTTTTACTCTGTGTTTAATATGCAGTCAAAAGCAATTTAACACAGTAGATCTACTTTACATAAGTTTACATAGATCTACCACTTACATAAACAAATTAATGTTGTCAGAATGCTTTAGGTTTTGACTATGGCAACCTTAAATTGTCCAGGAACGTTAGTACAATGTTCTTAAAGACGTTCTACGAATGTTGACTTCTTGTTGAAAACGTTTTATCTGTACCGTTTGCGTTATTTGAACGTTATAAACAATCATTGTGGGAACTATTAACAGTTTTGGCACTCATAACAAACTATTTTGTACAATCATTGTGAAAATGCTTATGCTAATAATACTAAAACATAAGGATGCTCTGTTAACATTTAAGTTTGAGCGTTTAAGTGTTTCCTAAACACTTCATCCGTCTGCCATTGGTCAGACAAATAGGTAGTTGTTTAAGCCAACAGACTGCCAAAGTGTTCACAAAGGTTCCCAAACAAATGTGGATTAACATTTTCCCTTGTCTCACAGTACTCTTAGTAAGACCGGATGTCTGGGGGAGTTCAGAGAGACATCTGAGAAGTTTAGGAAGTGACCTTGACTCTATAGAGAATTGCATCAGCCAGAATGGTTCATCCGCCAATGTGATTCAGGAAAATCTTGCTGTGATATTACCCGATCAAGGTGTGATGCACTTTGACCCCCGTTTGCGCATGGATTGGTGATCTTTGCTCGATGTGACTTCTCTTTTTTTGCAGATGCTTCCTTATAACACATTTCAACATCCTGTTCCTAGAATGTGTGAGGTGCTTTAAAGGGTTAGTTCGCCCATTTAAGACATGAAGTTGTATGCAACCCTTACCAGCACTATATAGTGCATACACACTGACCCACTCTGTGGTCACCTCCCTGGTCAGAGTTCTGGCCGTTGGAAGTTTTTCAAGAAAGTAGTACCGGTTAGTTTCCGGGGCCTCAAAATGTGCGCACTGTTGACGTTGACAGCAGCGCGGATTGATAGAAATGGAAAGAAAATAGTGCCGATTAAAACTGAGGTATGAATTTTGTCTGGAGTGTTTTTTTGTGATGTAAATTAATCAAGCTTTGAAACGCATATAATTTTTTCACGTAAAAACGCACAGTTTTGAGGCCCCGGAAACTAACCGGGACTACTTTCTTGAAAAACTTCCAGCGGCCAGAACTCTGACCAGGGAGGTGACCACAGAGTGGGTCAGTGTGTATGCACTATAGTGCTGGTAAGGGTTGCATACAACTTCGTCTTAAATGGGCGAACTAACCCTTTAAGGCTTAAGACTCGTATCTTGAAGAATATTTTCTGTTTTCTTATTGTATGTTTGCATGGAGGCGTGTGTGTTTGTGTGCAAACTTTGTTCTCGCCTCCTAAAGTGGAACAACTAGTTTTAGGATCACAAAGCAGAGATTCAGCAGTCAAGATTACCAGTTTTCTTTTGCTTTTGGTTCATGGCCAAAGTTGTCAAAATGGTCCCAGAGGAAAGTCTTATTGCTCTTTCATAGATCAGAATAGTTATATTATGAATAAAATTGTTCTCACGTAAAATTAATCCTAAAATTCCTTCCTAAAAACAAAAACAAATGAGTCAATAGTTGACATATAAGAGTATAGAACTATACAATCAAAAGATCATTTGCTCTTGGAAGAATTTGATGAATTTGATTTAAAGGGAACACAGTTTAAAGGGTTAGTTCACCCAAAAATGCCTAAGCAACTACCAGTTTCAAGGCCCAGAAAGGTAGTAAAGACATCTTTAAAGTAATCCATGTGACTCGAGTGGAATAACCTCAATTTTATGAAGTGACGCGAGTGTTTTGTTTGTGCAGAAAAACATAATTTACCACTTTATTTACAAAATATTAATCTCCGACACGCATTCACACGACAGCGTCTACTCTCGTGTCACCACAACTCGCATGTGTCGTAGTGCTCTCGTGAACGTGCGTTGGAGATTCATATTTCGTAAATAAAAGGGGTAAATCATTTATTTTGCATCGCTTCATATAATTGAGGTTATACCATTGGAGTCACATGGATTACTTTAATGATGTCTTTACTACCTTTCTGGGCCTTGAAAGTAGTAGTTGCATAGGCTGTCAATGGAGGGATAGAGAGCTCTCAAATTTCATCAAAAAGATCTTCATTTGTGTTCTTATGGGTTTGGATCGTGTCATAGATTTTCCCTACGCACCTGACTTAAGTTTACCTGGGGCGTCTCCAGTCGACACCCAAGCGTCTACAGTCAACACTAATGATATTTGTACTCCATGTCCACAGTTTACAACTGGCTTCGAGTCGGACGACGTCTCGAACACTATCACTTATGAGTTGTAAGATCTCTAGTGTCTGCGCAGCAAAGATCAAACAGACTCCAGCATTTGCTTTAATTAATTTGCTGGGAGTTTTCATGACAATCTCAGAGAATCTTCATCAAAAATACAACAGTTTATAAAGGATAGAAATACAGAACACAGCAAAATAACATGACATACTACTAATGATCATTGTGTCAGTTTTCTCGTATTTGATTGGTTCAATTTGTGCAAAACAGCATCCACCCACACTCTGTTACTGGCAAAGCAAGTTTAGATGTTACAATCGTCTGAGTCAGAAAAAATCATCAAAATCATGGGGTTGGTAATTCAGTGTTATTTCATCGTCGATTACTCAATATATCATGACAAATGTAGAATAACTGTCTAGCCAGGATATCTTTAGAGTTTCCAATCTTATTGAGACAACAACCTTGCCCAAAAAATACTGCTGATACATTATTATTTTCAAATGTTAGGCCTGTAAAGAGTAAGAAATATTAGGTTATGATAAGTTTTTAAAATTCCCACTGCAAGCGACATGAGGGTGAGTAATTATTTTTTGGGGGGAACTATCCCTTTAAGACTCATTTATCAATCTAACGTAGAAAAGATGAAATCACCTTATGACCGGGTTCACGTGTGATTTATGAAACATTCTCATGCTGCCAATCCCATCGTACGAATGATTGTACGTTGATAAATGTGGCGGCTGAAAACAATCGTCATTTGAATATCACACCCCTAAAAATTCACGGTTTAAAAGCCTCGCCCCTAAAGTTTACAACTTAGGAGAAACATTACCCGGGCTAGAAGAGAAAGAAATCTCGTGAAAGAGAAATTGATATAACTCCAAAAAACCTGTTAACCTGCAAACAATTATATTAATTTATATGTATATTCAATACCGGTAAATAAAACGTATAATTTACAAACATTATAAACACTATAAACTAGGCTATTTCTCCTCACTCCACAACAAATTCTTCAAATTTAATGGTATTCAGAACATAATTTATAACTACTTATGTTTCATTCTTGTTCTATGTTAAACTAAAATAAACTGCGCGATCAGTTGGATTTTTAGAAAATAAAGAAAACAAATACAATGCGTTTGTGTGTCACAAAAACGAGCGTAGCTTATACTACTTTTATATACTTTTTATACTACTTTTTTTTCCTTTTGTTAATCTGTTAATTAATAAAGTGAAATATATTGTGTAGTCCTATTAATTTATTCCTTTTATATAGGACTAGTTAATTTTATTCTGTTTTTATTCTGTCCTGCAGGTGTGTGATGTGACTGTGTGAATCCTCATGTTCTGTTGTTTATGCTGCTAGCTAAACCCCTGAAAATAAAACATTTGTGGTGTTTTTAATGGGTCATAGACACCTATCTATAATTTTAATTTGACATATTCTAGTCGTTTAACGTTTAATTATTTCATTCAGAATTGTCTCATTACAATTCTCCGCCAGATTTATGCTTCACACAAATTCATGCTAATTCAAAAACTTGCGTACATGAGCTGAGACCTGAGCCGGTTTCACAAAGATAGACTTTGACTATGGCTTAGATATAGTAGATAGTCAGACTTCAGATAGACATCTAAATCAGACCGTTGCACAAAACACTTAAGACTCTGACTATCTTAAGTAGGACTACACTGCAATGCATTCTGGGTAAAATAAGACACTTTTCAAAACAAAAAACATGGCGGATCGAGTAAGCGTATTCAACCACTCAGTGCAGTTTACCCCAGCGCAAAATATGTGTTTGTTGGAGGAGTATAACAGTTACAAGGACATTTTACTTGGAAAATTAGCGGAGAATCTAGTAACAACAAGAAATGTTTAATTTGGAAAAAGATTGCTACGACAGTTAACAGCGTTAATCCAACCGTTGAGCGGAGCGTTAAAGACGTACAGAAAAGATACAAAAACATGGTACAAGATGCCAAAAAAGTATAAAAAAATATTTAAGAGGAAATATTCCCTTCTCATAGCTCTCTCCATAACGCCGTCAGCAAACCACAAATTATGAGCCGTTTCCCCTTTTCTTTTGGCTGTTTCTAATGTAACTGATTGTTACTGCTGGTTGCCAGTGTAACATTAGCCGCTTTCCGACCGGAGGAACCTTTTCACAGTTCCTAGAACTATTGGCTAAAGTACCCGGATGTCGGCGTGTTCGCACTGCAGGAACTAGGAACGATTTTAGTTCTAGGAACTCCATTTGGAGGAACTAATTTAGCTCCTACTTCAGAGTAGGGTCTAAACCAGCACTATAGGAACTACCCGTGACGTTAGTGTACGCTGATGACTGAACGCACGCAGAACACCAGCACCTGCCATTTTTAAAACAGCTATATGTAAACACACAGATTATAGCCTATATATTTACTCCAGAAACTAACTATACAAACATGGAAAACAGTGATAGATGGGGATGGGTCTCTAAACCTTTATGCTGAAGAGAAACTCCAACGCAACTTTGAGGGGACCAAGTCAAACATGATTATGTATTTCTGCTCAGCTAGCAACACTGGACATCAACCACACGGCATAGGCTAATAACTTTTTTTTCATATATTGTGTACTTTCTATAACAATTCTATCTAATAACATGTTAAACAGTACTGTTAGACAGATCGCTAACTAATGAACACAGAGAATGCGAGCATTGTTTGCTCTGGCGTTGTCAGCGCCGTCAAAATAAAAGTCACGTGCTTGTGTCACTCCCTTAACCCTCCTACCAGTTCCTATGGCCACTTGGCCAGTGCGAACGCAAACAGCAAAACTGAGTTTGGGGGAGAGTAGTTCTTAGAACTGTTTAGAAGTGGACAGTTCCTATAACTAAGTTCCTGTAACTACTTGGTCGGAAAGCGGCTATTGAGTCTTAGACCTAAGTTAGCCTGGGGGTAAGGTGTATCATTTTTTTGGTCTCTTTATTTTTGTGAAACAGTCTAACTTGCATTAGACTACTAGTCTATAAGCAAACTTTAGAAACCGGCCCCTGACGTGAGATTTGATCACAGTCACTGCTCGCATCCATATTGATAAATGGCAAGTTTTGTGTGGAAATATCTGTACGCCCAGCTTTCTGTCATACTTTATTTTTTTCTTTTTCTTTTTCTTTTTTTTTCATAAATGAGGCCCCCAATGTTCCTCAACAGTATTTACACGCTCTTACATTTTTGGTAAGAAAACTATGAAACAAAAGGAATTTATGTTGTGACCAAAACGTAGACATTCTCCCAAACAACTTTTTTTGGTGCATTTGTTCTTTTTTCTATTTATATTCTGCCTAACATGAGTGTGTCTGATTGTTTAAACAGGTGAATCCACTCCTCGAGGCCTTTGGAAACGCTCAGACGGTCATGAATGACAACAGCAGTCGCTTCGGGAAATATATCCAGCTTCGCTTCCAGAACTCTTCAGGTTTGTAAAAAGATAACACACTTCTCTCTGACCGTAATGGATCACATAACTTGGTAGCTTCCTCTGGGTGTGTTTCTTTACCAATAAATCAATTCAGTATTCTTCGACTGAACATTAACTTGTATTTTGTTGTCTTTGTAGTTAAAGGGGCCAAAATCAACGAGTACCTCTTAGAGAAATCCCGTGTAGTTCACCAGGACGAGGGTGAGCAGAACTTCCACATCTTCTACTTTATGTTGGCGGGCATTTCCATTGAGGATAAAGAGATATACGGCCTCCTGGATCCTACGCACTACCGGTGAGTCATCTGTGATGTCATGCATTCTTGAAAACGGGATCAGCAACATTGTTTACGGATGCATGTCATAGATTAGCATTTTATCCATGGTTCAGTTTATTGGAGGTGTGTCACACGTCGCCTCCTACTGAACTATGTGTGTCACGGACGGCATGTTCCTAGTACAGTGTTCATTGTGTAAAAGGTCGATACAAAAACATTGTCAGATGATACTAAGATCTGATTGGATGAGCCAGGTTTGAAGCTACACAAGGTTGTGCGTTAGAGTGGAAAGGATTAAAATATAAATGTTTAAATTTTAGACCATTTTTAAAGCTATTTTAGCTTATAAATTGTATTAAATGTAACTTTCCATTTGTGTTGGAGGTCAAATATGCCCCCTATTGGTTTTTTTATGCAAAACTATGAAAAAGAGTCATGTTTTTACATAAAATCTCTATAGTAGCTTGTCAGAGACTAAACATAAATAAAATATGAGAAATTGTGAACTCATATTGATTATGAACTCATATTGTGTTTAAGTTCAATTTAATCCAAATATCTTTCAAATTTGATTCACAGACACAAAATAAAACCATTTCTTTGTTTTTTATTGTTTTGACTATTTTCACACTGATGTGCAAATGAATACAACTTAGTGTATATATAGTAATTTTAATTGTTCTTGGTTTAAAGGTATAATTTGTAAGATTTTTGTATTAAAATATCCTACTAGCACAATGTTATATAGTTTTGTTGACTTGTGTACTTGTATTATCCAAAATGTTTCCAACAATGTTTAAATCCAGAGAAATCAGCTATTTTTAATACCGGTTTTACCTCTGTAGAAACCATGGAAAGACCAAAGACGCTTTAATATATAATGTTTTATTAGACAGGTGAGCAACTGTTCGGATACCTTTATCGACAGAAAAATAATCGTTGTTATATAGCTCAACAAGTTTAGTCTCATTGTTTGAATCTCTTGTTTTCTTGATTTACCACGAATAACATGTTTGTACCCAAAAAGTAAATCAGATATCACTATTTTGTCACGTTGCTAACAGTATAATCAGAAAGAGCTTTATTTGTAGTTACAGTAATACAGGATTTTCTCCATCATACAATATACTTTTAAATTAATTGCATGCCGTTTAGCAGCACAAGTCATCCAGGTTTTATTAATATGATATTCTAATATCAGTCTAGCTTACTGCAGTGTGCAACAAGTGTCTCATAGCAGCCACAGAGCGAGCGCACAGTGTAACGTTATAACATAACTTTCTACGCAATCAGCTGTATTTTTAGTGAGTATTTTTATAATCAACATAGATAAAATAAAATAAAAACTTTAGATTATTTATTTATAATGGCTAGGTTAAAAACAGATATTATATTATTTATAGTTTGTGATATTAGCTCACTTTTCAGCAAAAGCTCTGCTGGCTTTTATTATTTGAGAAATAAAAACTTGTGTTAAAGTTATGCAAATGGTTAATTATTTAAATGACTACATCACAAAGAGTCAATACTTGTAAAAGCATTAGATTGAAAACATTGAAATTTCATAAAGTGTGTAAATAATAGAAACGCAGTTCAAAATGGCCTTTCTTTAAAGTCCCCGTGAACCGGACGTTACAAACGACTTTTCTCCAGTGTTGTGACGTATTTCCAAGTGAAATGTAATATTGAACAGAGGGCAGGGTTTTACTTTAGCGCTCCTCCTCTCCATCTCTGCTCATAGCAGACTTACGCCCATTTCACACATACTCACTATTTGTATTTCAAATCCAGAAGTTATCAGCAACTTTTATTTAAAAAAAGTTTTGTCAACATTGCGATTCTCTTTGTACACATATACACTCTTTAATAGACGTATTCATGTTTAAACACAATTTAAACAGCCTGTTATTCAATGCATTACTTATATATAATTATATATTAAGTAGATCAAGCAAGTGGTCAAATATTTAACCATGTACTTATATTAAAATCGCAAACATTTTACATTAAAACTTAAAATTTACAAAAACAGCCGACTCTCATGCCTTTTCTTTTGCATTTAAATTTTAATACAATAAATCTTGCATGTCACAAAGAAATTGTTTTTCCACCTCCACGAATGAGACAAGTGTTGTTCATTATGTCGCCTTGTTGAGGTAAATTGTAGTTTTCCTTGCTTTACCCCGGTCTTAAAGTAAAAAAAAAATGAAAAAAATAGTATTTAATTAAATACATTTATGGTGAGATTACTACATTTTATTTTATTAAACGCATTTATGGTGAAATTACTACATTTTCAGGTCAATCTGTGTTCATTTTGACCACGAAACACGCGCTGTCACTTTAATTCGGCATTTGCAGCACAGCAGAAATAGAAATAGACTAATAGAAATAGACTCGGTGCGGAAACGATCGCTGAAAAGTCTGGAATATATTTTATTTTACCTGGATATTTTAATTTCCTAATTAAATTTCATAATGAATGTCAGATGAATTGTAAAGTTAATGTATTGGCTGAATAGTTGATTGACTGACTACATTTTGTATACAAAAAAGTAAAGACTATCTAAGGTCTCACGGTCCCACCCCTTGCTAATGCGCCAAATGGTTTAGTCCATCTGCACGCTTTTTTTTTTAATGTTAGTTAGTTGAGCATCTGGTGGAGCGCAAACTTCTGCTGTAGAAATGTCTTTCTCAAAGAAAGCCAAATCAGGCCACAAAAAAGAAAGGAAAGACAGGAGAAGGAAAGAAAACAAAATGAGGGGAAACAATTGGTAACAATAGGTGAGCACAAACTAGAACATGAAATATATAGTGCTAAACTGCTTAAATATGAACGGAGACAACCCATTGAAAGAGCAGAACATACACTTTCAGATGATAATTTGGTTATACATGTAATCTGAGGTAAAGGCTAAATAAATAAACTGTACACTAACAATGTTGTTTGCATACAACACCATAATAGCCTAATTTGAAACATGTTTAATTTTAAATCAATAGGCTATAATATCTAAAATTAGCAATAATAGGCTAATCAGTGTCATAGGTAGCTCATCGGTAGCTACATATCATGTCAACATTATATTTGTCAGATTTAGTAGAAGCAGATCTCAACATTGTGAAACACATGGCCCTCAGTTTCAAAAAGTGTAGCAACAGATTTCCTCCTCTTTGGATTTGAGGAACATGGGGGCCCATCAGGACTGCCTATGCATAGGGCCCGGGATCTTGTGCTACGCCCCTGACCACGGCAAACAATTATTTTCTGTGTATTAACTTGCACGGATTAATTGTTCACCACAAGATTAGTAATTTGCGCTAATAAAGAAAATAGGGTCAATTTAGATTTCATATCGACTTTAAATGCAAATGTTCTTTGAGTATTTCATTTGTGAAGGTAAAGCATGTACGCACTATACTCTTAATTACAAGAAGAAGAAGAAACTGCTCTTAAACTGGGTGTGTGACAGGCTGTGGAATGGGGTTTGGCCGAGGAAAAATTCAGTCAAAATAGTTTTCTTTTCTGCTTTAACCCCTGTCTTCACCTCCATTCACGGCGTCATCAAGCTTTGCCTTTGTTACTGTTTTGAATAAGCAACCTCTAGCAGCGAAACTCACATACTCTGCTTTTAAATGGTATTTATTTGTTATTTTTAAATAGCCTCTTCCTTTTTGTTATGTCTGGTTCTCAAACCATATATTAAAATATCCATATATATCTATATATAGATTGATATCTATCAATATAGATGGTTTATCACACTTCTTTTCAGTGATATAAAAAAACTGTTCATCTGTGAAACTCAAATAGATGAAGAAACAGCAAATTCTTCTTTAATGATTCAGAAGACGAGTCTTTGAATAAAGTTTTCATGTATTTCATATTTAGCCTTTTAAAACCTACAGTAAATGTTTTCTGTTGCTTTTTGGCAAATTACATGGAAACCAAAGGAGGTCAGTTTTACCCCCAACACAATTCGTAGTTTCTAAAGTTTGTACAGTCTCTGTACAACACACATCTGTGTTGAAACTTTGCACGCACATTCATGACCTAATAAAATATACAAAAATAAATAGTTCATCCAGCATTTCAGATTGACCCACAACACAATATTAATTCCTAAAAAACTAGCAGTAGGCTACTAGGCTTACATATTTTTGTTCTTGTCAGTTATTTGAATGGCAGGTTTGGGAAGGAAGACGCAGTGCAGGCCTGGCGTGTGAAATATGCTGAGGTGTGTAACGCCATGGACATGGTGGGATTTGAAGAGCAGGTAAGAACTAAACTCACTGTAGTGTCCTGTTATTTGAATAAATGCTTCATCTACAACTTTAAATAACATTTACGGATTGATTAAGATGCTATATTGAATTTTTGAACTTCTCAAAATGATTTTTACACCACAGTACCATTGAGGTGAACTACAAAAAGATGGATACTATTTATAATGTATTTACCTTTCCCGTTTCACATTCACATCATCTCGTTTGTAGGAAAAGGTGGATATGATGACTATTCTAGCTGGCATTCTGTCCCTGGGGAACATCACCTTTGAAACAACAGACAACGACGCTCTCAAGGTGTCAGAGACGTCGCGCGGCTGGTTAAAAGCTACTGCAGTGAGTTTCCTGTTGCACTTCTTGCAGATGTGTGGCAACACAGAACTGGTCACAATTCACAGGTCATCATGACACTCGGCAGTAGATGTGACAGCTCTCACACACTATAAAATGCATTTTTAACAACAGTGCTGTTTTTAAGTGTACAAGTGTGAAGACAAACGGAAACGGAAAGAAGAGTTTGAATCTCAAACTCTGATAACTTCAGCAGAACTTGCGGCACAAATGCTTGTACTGATGCATGACATAGACAAAGGAATATAGTTGATCAACCTGCGCTGCATTTCCCAAAAAAGCAAATTATGGTCTGGAAAAGTCGTGAAAATTGCGATATGGCTTAGTGCGGTTATCATTTCACAAAAGCTGTGATTTAGTTGAATAAATATATGCGCTGCGTGTCTCAGAGTGAAGCGCAGCACTGTGTTCGTTTACACACAAGCAGCTCATGATTTGGTGTTTTCAGTGTCTCAGAGCAGAGAAAATTAAATAAAAATTAAAATGTTTCATTTTGAAATGAAATGTTTGAAAATTAAGAATTTATGACCGCCATAAATATTGATTTTACAGTGAAATATTACATTAATAATAATAATAGTAGTAGTAATAATAATAGTAGTAATATTTATTTTTTGTTTAATATTTGTACTTAAGAATTATTATTATTATAATAAACATTTTGGACAAATTTGCTGCCCTACGAAGCAAAGCAAACCTTCCCCCCTCCCCCCTTTTTGCTTTTGAAACATTTTGATCAGAAAAATAGCAACACATTTTTTTTTTTATATCGCGTATCCCTAAATTATGTTCATCTTTTAAATATTTATATATATATATATATATAAACACACACACACACACACATATATATTAGGGGTGTGACGGTTAAAAGACAACACATATATAACGGGTATCAGTTTATCAAACAACAAAAGACAAGGAAATCACTCACAGCTCTGGATTTAATACCTTTTGTAACTTTAATAAGGATTGAAAAACCTGAAAAACACGGTTTATATTGTTACTATCTTTGCTCTATTGTATTTATTTGTGCTGTTGCTTACAGTTAGATTATTTGTTCTTATTTTCTTTATTTTTATTTGACAGTAATCCTTTTTTCCTTGAACATAGCACAAACCGAACCATACCGAAACCGTGACCCTAAAACTGTGATACAAACTGAACCGTGAGCAATTTATATATATATATAAAATTGTTTCCAAAAAACTGGAAAAAATCAAGATAAAATCACTGTGCTTTACTGACTCAGGGTTTTTTCTGGTCCAGCAGGTGAAAAGAGTGTGTCTGATAACATAGTAAAGTAACAGCACACTCTCCTCAATAACATGCATGATTTAAGAAATCACTTAAGGATGACGCACATGCAGAACTTTATTTAGTGCTATAGATTTGTCCACATCACTGACGCCAAACCATGAGCAAGTAATAGTGACGCTTGAATTAAAAAAGTCGAGGTTTTCTCAGGAGATGAATGTTAGCCCACAGTCCCAGCGTCACCTCGACCTCCCTGCTGTTTAATCAGGTGAATTACGACCTGTGTGCACACAAAGAAACTCTTTTAAGGGCAAACTGAAGGAGGCGTGGGTCTGCCTACATCTGGCCTTTTACGATAAGACACACAGCGCAGAAAAGCCAGAAGTGGCTATGTTTAGACTCCATTAGTCGTCCTAACACATATGGGGGAGTTAATAGTAGCATGCTGCATTTCCCTGACACAGGGCGATTTCCATGTATCAAATCTACTCTGGCGTACTTTAACTTGTATACATTGGTACAACAAAAGGCAATTCAAATCTAATTTGCCCAATCCGGTCCATGTGTCCACAATGGCACCCAGCATCTAAATAGACAAATTAACGTGACCTTTCCTGTATGACATTTACGTCTTGGTCACATTTGACTAGTCATTGTTCTTTCAAAATGGCAGGGTCTGTTTTTTTTGTGTGTGTTTTTTGGTAGCACAATTAATTTGGTCTGTTCGCATTGCACAATGTGATTTAGCTGACAGCAAATGTTCAGCATTCATTGTTTTGTTTTTCTAAAATAACATTCCTTTAAAAGAATCACGAATCTAACCTCAGGTGTGTATGCACTTTTTGGGAGAAACCAGGGCTGCACAATTCTGAGGAAAACAAATGTAATTGCAATGGAAAGACGCTATATAATTAAAACGTTTTATTATTAAGTACGGAAAGATGGTTGGTGCATGTTTTCTTTTTTAAAGTAACCCAAACTCAGAGCAGATGCAGAGACATGCTGAAACATCAAGTCTGAAACATTAATCCAAAAGAGTTTAAAAGAGAGAATGCACACATAAACCACATAAAAGGAAAATCATGAGAAGGGAAAATTAGATTTCTCATTTCTCAAGTGGTTATATATCCCTTGTGTTATGTTGGAATTCTGTGTACTCCCCTTATGGTTCGGGTCAAATTGACCCTAATTGGATTCAATACAATTCCTCAGAAATCACACTATGAAAAACAACAAAGATTCAGGTACAAACTGTAAACTTTTAATATCAACATTTGTCAAATATTCCAAAAAATATATATCTGAAGATATGATTTAATGAAAAAAATGTTTTTTAACCATTTTTTAAAACTGTTTTGTTTTGACAAAATTTGAATATACATTATATTTATATATATTTGCATATACATTTAAAAAAAATAATAAAAAAATTTGCTTAGAACATCATGAACAATTGACCGTTTGCAAAACCCCGCCCTCGAACGGTCCTCGTCCAATCCTAGCTCAGCAACTGTAACTAAGGAGAAGGTCCTCCGTCAAACATTGCGATTTCAGCACATGGTGAAACGATGCGCCTATGGCACCTGCAAGTCTGACACCAGGTACCCCAAAAGTTTAGAGGGAAGGGTCGTTTTTTTCGCCTTTCCAAAACCCAAGACCCAAGCGGAAAGATGCCGACAATGGATTAAGCAGTGTGGGAGACCTCACTCACAGCTAAATGCCTCGAAGATTAATAAGCATATATGTCGGCGTATATATAATATATAAGCGTCAGTCACGCCCGTTTCACATATACTCCGTAGTCCGTTTACAGTGCGTTTTTTTTTTTCGCACCCGTGTTAACAGGTAAAGCTTTCACACTGTACGCGGATGCAGCAGTCGTTTCTGCACCGAGTCTATTTTTGCTGTGCTGCACGCGTTGAATTAAAGTGACAGCGCATGGTTCTTGGTCAAAACGAACACAGATTGACATGAAAATATAATAATCTCACCATAAATGCATTTAATAAAATAAAATGTAGTAAACTCACCATAGCCTAAATGTATTTTTGGACTTGCAGACTTGGAGGAGTTCCGTTTGCACACAAGCACACACACACGACTTGTTTAAATACATTTATATTGTTAATAAATAACAATAAATTGTTGTTGTACCAGCAATATCTTCAAGTTTTGTTTTTCACTGTATTAATCTCAAATGTCATGATTTGCCAATGCAAGAGAGTAACAGTTAGCCTACTGGCACCTTTTCCCCCCACTTCAAGCACTGGCCTCGATTGTTGTAATATTCCCGTCTTTGCTTATTTTACCATTTTGAACATATCCCTCCACTGCATATTGCAGCCCTTTCTGTCGTGCCCTGGAGGATATGTCTGCTGCATTACTCCAAAACCAATCACTTATACCAGTATGGAGCTCAACCCAGCCATGTGTCTGTTTCTCAATTGTTTGACGGGCGTTGTAACAATAACTAGGGGGCGTGGCTTTTGCGAACGGTCAATTAATCGGAGCTCATTTTTCCTGCTATGTCGAATTCTCAAGATATTTCAGATATCTTGAATATATAAATGAGAGCTTATTTTACTATCTGTGTCTGTCAAAGATTTTCATTTGTAATTTGCAACTAATTCTGAACACCATGATTTAGCTTTATCAAGTGTGTTTGGTTTGGGTTAGAGCACTTTTAGATACACACACTTTAGAACTGGAATTGATGCCCTGACACACATAAAATAAATGTTTTTATTTTGTGTCTGTACAGTTGCTTTTGAATAGCTGCCTATGATGGTCAAATTGACCTGCGAACATCACAAACGTAATAGTAATTTTGTTTGTATATGTAAAAAAAAAAACACCAGCATGTTGAAACTTGCATGCATGTTCATGATGATAAATGCGAAAAAGTCACAAAATATCAAGAAAAAAAAAAGATTTAATATTATTTCAGGTAGCTTGAAAAAATAAATGATAGGTAATTTTTATCATCTGTGGCTGACAAAATATTTTTCTGTATTGAAATAAGTGTGGAAAACCTAATTTTTTAGCTTCATAAGGTAGTAAAAAAATAAAATAACAAAGTTTAACCAAGAAATGTTATTATTTTGGGTCCGTACAGTTGCCTTAGAGCGTTAAAATATGCGGGTCAAATTGACCCGCGAACATACATAGTAATTTTGTTTGTATATGTCAAAAAACTCCAGCATGTTGAAACTTTGCATGCATGTTCATGATGATAAATGAGAAAAAGTCACAAAATATCAAGAAAAAAACATAGGTTAACCAGTATTTCCAACAACTATAAAATCTAAACGGGTCAAATTGACCCGCAACATAACACAAGGGTTAAAGAATATATATATAGGATTAAAAGAGTTTATTTCTCCTTCTCAGCAAGAATTAAATGAGTGTCACAACTCTCTGCAGACTCTTTCTTGGTCGTAAAAGTCTTATCAGTCTTAATGTGTCCTGTAATTTTCTTCTCTTGAACACATGGGATGGAAACGCTGCTTTATTTCGCAAAGGTTTCATGCGATATTCCAATTTTGCGCATAAGTTAAATCGCCAACTTCGGATATAAACACCTAGTGGCAACACCAGTGAATGAGCTGCTCGCATGTAAATGATGTGTTCACTCATGCAGCATGCAGTCGATTTATAATTAAATCACAGCCTTTGTGATATGATAATCGCATTAAGCCATACCGCGATTTCGGTTTTATTTTTATTAATCATGCAACCCTAGGCGAAATTCATCCTTCTTGGCTAAAACCTTTGGAAAACCTCGATAAAAGAAGCATTTTGTGTGTTTGTTTCTGTGACCAGGGTCAGTTTGGCGTTCAGGAAGAGGATTTACTGAAGAGTCTGACCTGCACCACGTCAGTGACGAGAGGAGAGGCCATCCAGCGACTCCACAACCAGCAGCAGGCTGAAGGTACCACATCATCAGTGTGACATCACTGGTGTGTTTGACACTTTTCATGTTGATTAGCATCTGTTTTAAATTATCATTTCAGATGCCAGAGATTCCATCGCTAAAGTGGCCTACGGTCGCGTCTTCGGATGGATCGTCAGTAAAATCAACGAGCAGCTTGCTCCTAAAGTAGATTTCGACGTGGAGCTTAATGAAATAGGTAAATATACCAGTTCATGCTGTGACTGAGAAAGTTGCATCTCACTTTCACTTTGCTACGGTGGCTGAGAGAGCTCAACACACTGCAACTGAAAAAAACACATGCGAAAAGAAAAAACACCCGCACATTAAGAAAACATCTTCATCAGTTTCACAACACACGTGTGCTCCAAATACTCACAACACAACCAAATACAGAAACGCGCTGCAAATAACACAGACCACATGTTTTTAGGGGACCCCAATAAGTGACGAACCCGGCTGGGACGTGCTTACAGCTCATCTTTTTATTTATTTATTTTAATTGACTTATTTTAACTTTACAGAGATGACATACACAAATGTTGTTTATCAAAACATACAGAGATGACATGTTTATGACATACAACTTTGTATACAATACATAGTTCCTACATGACGTCACAACATACGGGCATTTGCCGACCCGGCGCCATTTCTGTGGGCATGTTGTGGGCAGAACATTAGAAGAAGCTGAAACGAGTTAATTTCGTGATAAAGAGTGAAAATGGTCATCTCCTGCTGGGTCAGTGGATGTTCAAATCGTGCCGGAGGTTCAGTTAAATTTGGATTTTACAGTATACCCGTCATTAGACTTCATGAATGTGAGAAAACTAAGCTTTTGTCAGAACAACGACGGAGGTTATGGCTGGCGAGGATAAACAGGAAAGAAACTCCCTCAAAACACGCAAGAATTTGCTCAGAGCACTTTGTGTCAGGGGCACAATGTTGTGTTTTATTGCGAGTGTACTCAAATATAAGTTAACACTTTGCAGTTTGAATGATGTCCTGTATGAACAAAATGACAAGGTATTAAAAACATACAAAAACAACATTGTTTCCACTGTTCGATCGCGCCCGCGCCTCTCTCTCACTCACACACACACACACACACACACACACACACACACACAGACAGACAGACAGCGTTAGCGCATACGGATCCACACCATTTATGACTGAAATTTTCGCATTGTACCTCTCTCTGTCTTGTGTTAGTCTTTTTATAGTCTCTGTCACTTTGTCTCTTCATGATTTTCATAACATTATAAACAGAAAGAAATATTTTAAATTTGCTTGTAAAACTTTGTAAACACAGCAGCTTATGCCATCAAAGATGGCGTCTCCGGGAAGGTCACGTGACATTAATTGGCCTGTGGGAACTATGTATATACAAAATGGGTAACACTTTATTTTGATGGTCCCTTTTGAACATTCTGTTGACTTTAAGTAACTTTGCAACTACATGTCAACTTATTCTAACCCTAACCCTACCAGTCTACTAATACTCTACTAATACTCTACTAATACTCTAATGAGAGTTAGTAGACATGTAGGTGCAATGTTACTTCTAGACAACAGAATGTGTTAAAGGGACCATCAAAATAAAGTGAAACCACAAAATGTATTAACAATATGTTCAATGTCATCAGAATACAAATGAGAAAAGAACAGTGAAACTAAAATAAATAAATAAAAAAGATAGCGAAAAAGAACATGAGGGAAAATTAATCTATACATCAGTTACATTGTACAAATTTCACTTGTTCGTCACTTATTCGGTTCCCCTGGAAACATTTCCGTTGTGGTCTGTGTTATTTGCAGCACGTTTCTGTATTTGGTTGTGTTGTGAGTATTTGGAGCACACATGTGTTGTGAAACTGATGCAGATGTAAAGGATTTTTTGTCAATTTAGAGCACAATTTCTTACCTAAGATATGTGACATTGAGGTTTTCTCTTTCTTTATTTATAGGAATCCTTGACATCTTTGGTTTCGAGAACTTCGCTGTGAACCGGTTTGAGCAGATCTGCATCAATCTGGCTAACGAACAGCTCCAGTACTTCTTCAACCATGTAAGTCCTTCGTAGTGCTTTATTATGAGTTTGATATTTATATAGGGAAGCCTATTTCATGAAACAAAAAGACAGACATGGTTTGGCAAGTGCACATGTTGACATGTTTACAACTCAAGTTTGATTTGAAGTCTCATCTTGGACTTTTTTTGTCAGTAAAATGGCGAATAAGAAAACATGGTCATTTTAACTTTACACTCATGTAGCGTGTCTCATAATATCTTGAAGACATATCTGGCTGGAGTGTGGAAAAGTCAAGGCAGCAGATGTTACGAACCATTTAAATGCCACATTGGATCATGGTCACTGACGATTCTTTCAACAGGACTTGATTTGCCACTCTGTGAATCTGATGATCACATTTTCCATGTCATTTCCCTCTTAGCACATTTTTCTGATGGAACAGAAAGAATATAAAGAGGAAGGCATCACATGGGAGACCATAACCTACAAGGACAACAAGCCCATACTGGTATGTCTACGTCCTTCACCCTCTATGATTGTGCTGCTCTCTCTCCAACTTTTTTCCTCATTTTTCCTTCTCTCCGACTCCAAAAATACACCCGAGCTCTGCGTTTGGCTGACGGCCGTGTGGTAAATCCCAAACACAGGAAGTGCTGACAGAGCAGGACACGTAGCTTTGAGAATCTCTCTCAAATTTCTGCATGCATTCTGACCCAGATCCTTGGAAACTAAAGGAAACTGTGGTCTTTGCTTGAAGCTTGTTTTCACCTCGTTCTCACATGAGATTCCTGGGCCGATCTGCTCTGTAAATATGAACTCTGCCCTGTAATTATGGGAACTCAGCAGCCGCCTGTTTTGAAAGCTGCAGACTTGCATGTATGTCACGTTCATGTAGCATTCAACCTACAACTCTCAAACACTGCGTATCCTGTGGTGTAACATTATTCTACAGCGCCGTCAGCTAGAAAAGCCTGTTTAGCTTGTCAGCATGGAAAACTCATTCACTCACGCCAGGTTTATTCCCGTTTCAGGACCTGTTCCTCACGAAACCCATTGGGATTCTCTCTCTGCTGGATGAGCAAAGTGCCTTTCCTCAGGTATGTGTTGCCAGCTGAAACCTGAGACACTAAGAGAAAACATGTTGCCAAATCCTCCATTGAACCGCATTTTTATCCAATGCTTTTATCCAAAGCATCTGCTTTCTGGATGAGCTTGTATACCTAAATGTGTAGTAGTTTAAATCGGTTAATTTAAGTATTGCAATCTCTTTAAAATTATATATAAATATAAATAAAATGAATAAAAAAATACAAATAATTAAATTATTAGTATATATGCATTTTTTTCAAACCCCACTCATTTTATGCTAATTTTCATTCCATCCCCATTTCATATATTTGTACGGTGGAGACATTTTACTCGGATAGCATTCACTCTGTTCCATATACAGTCATGTGACTGCATTTGTTGCGAGAAAGTAGTGAATCTCAAGCATAGCAGTTAATAACATAATGTTTATGTGCTTGTGAACGTTTTTGCACCCACAGGCCACTGACCGAGATTTTGTTGATAAGTTGAACAGCAAATTTAAAGCGGCTCCCAACTTTGAGGTTGTGCGAAACCACACCCCTCTGTTCACTATTGTGCACTACGCTGGGAAGGTGAGTCTACAAACCACCGTCATCATTACTTAACCTAACCAGTCACCTGATCAGTGACTTCATTTAGATGCCAACAAAGAATGTAATCTGTATTGTAGTGCTGGTTAATAATTAAATGATTGTGTGTAATTATTCCTAGAGCAGATGGATTAATAAGGGTGTTTGTCTTCATAATGTGTCCATTATTCCTGCATGAAATGTCTTTTTGTGGTCTGTTAAGGTGCAATACAACGCAAGCGGTTTCCTTGAGAAAAACCGGGACACAATACCAGCCAACATTCGTGAGCTCTTCATCAACAGCGTCACTCCTCTCCTCAGTGTTTTGTTCGCAGGTCTGAATTGGCACATCCATATTATAACAGCAATAAACTAACACACACACACACACACACACACACACACACACACACACACACACACACACACACACACACAGATGGTTATAAACAAAACATAAGTGAATAAATGAATTTAGATGCATTTGCATGCAATTGATTCAGTTATATATATATATATACATATGTATTATTTGTGTGTGTGTGTGTGTGTGTGTGTGTGTGTGTGTGTGTGTGTGTGCGTGTGTGTATTTTTTGGAGTTATATATAATTATTGAAACATAATATATATTAATTATATTTTTAATTTTTACTACATTTAATATAGTTTAAACTGTTTTTCCTATGCATTTGTGTCATTGAAATATTCAATTATTATGGCTATTATTATATTTTAGATGTTCACAGATTATTAGATACTTGAACACAGATAGAAGGATCTTAGTCAACATCTAAAATTTAAATACTTAAATGTGTTTTAAATGTGTTTTTTTGGTTGGCAGACAGCAGTTTGCTCCAATTCTGTAGAATGGCGTGTGTGTGTGTGTGTGTGTGTGACAAGTTTTATATATCTGTTTCAGTTTTGAACACACATACATATATATATATATATATATATATATATATATATATATATATATATTTATACACACAGTATATATCTATGTATATGTGTTTAAGTTTTGAACACAGATACATATATATATCTGTGTTCAAAACTGAAACACAGATATATAAAACTTGTTTTATATATATACACGCATACATACACACACACACACACACACACACACACACACACACACACACACACACACACACACACACACACACACACATATATATATATGGGCCATTCTACAGAATTGGAGCAAACTGCTGTCTGCCAACCAAAAAAACACATTTAAAAAGCATTTAAGTATTTAAATTTTAGATGTTGACTAAGATCCTTCTATTATATATTAAATCCCACAATAATATTTAAAATATAAGTAAGCTTAATATATATAAAATCATACTTTATTGGGTACTTTCAATTGGGAGGTTTGAACCCTAACCCCTAAATTGAAAATTATCTTTTAAAAAGTAAAGTAAAAAAAAAACACATTTCCCACATTTTCATGTCACTACCACAACAGTGTGTGCTTCAGTCCATTAAATGAGACTGATTTTAACCACATTCCTTCTGATCAGGAAATATTCCTCTCTCTCTCTCTCTCTCTCTCTCTCTCTCTCTCTCTCTCTCTCTCTCTCTCATAGCCTCTCTTTCATTATAGATAGGTTCCATCATGTTGAGGGAAATGTGTTCAAAAGTCTGAAAATCTGTGTGTAACTTTAGAAACGTCACTACCAAACACCTTTTGTAATTCCATAAAATTAGTTTTTATATGTGTACAACTGTTCAGAACTGTGCTAGGTAACCATGTGCTGGTTATCATCTTTGAGCTAGGCTCAAAAGTATCTAAAATTGTCACTACAGAAACAGTCACGACCGAAACCTGTGGTGAAGTTTCAGTTGTGACATGTTTTTTTTAGTGTTATTCGATTAAATGTAGTTTCTGTGTGTGTACAGCTGTTTAGAACTGTGCTAGGTAACCATGTGCTGGTTAGCATCTTTGAGTTAGGCTCAAAACTATCTAAAATTGTCACTACCGCAACAGTCATGACCGAAACATGCCATCATTGTTTTGGAAGTGACAAAAGGGAACACATAATCATTTATTCAGGGGAAATAAACACAATTTTAGTACAGTTATGCAAATCATTAGTGTTTTAGTAGTGTTTTAGTATGCGAGTTCTACCAAAACATTACTGTCACTACCGAAAATGTGCCGTCACGTTGTTTTTTGTCTAAAATTAAGTATACTGAATTATCAACTAAGATGTTATTATAGTGTTTGGTTCAATGTATATTCAGACTAATGAATCCTTAACTTTGAAATCAGTATGATTAACTTAATGCCTTTTACAAAGAAAGATTGGGTTCAAAATACAACAAATCTTATAAATTACACTTGAAATGTTTTTAAAATTGTAATTGTTATTGATTTTACCTCTGAAAACCTTTTTTTAAAATAGCATAATATATATTTACAAGGCAGATGTACACAAAATATGAATGGGTCAATATAAGCCGCCTTATTAAATTATATATTATTGTGTTTCGGTAGTGACAAATTTGGTCCGTAGTCCGTTTACAGTGCGTTTTTTTTTCACACCCATGTTAACAGGTAAAGCTTTCACACTGTACGCGGATGCAGCAGTCGTTTCTGCACCGAGTCTATTTTTGCTGTGCTGCACGCGCTGAATTAAAGTGACAGCGCATGGTTCTTGGTCAAAACGAACACAGATTGACATGAAAATATAATAATCTCACCATAAATGCATTTAATAAAATAAAATGCACCTTTTTCCCCCACTTCAAGCACTGGCCTCGATTGTTGTAATATTCCCGTCTTTGCTTATTTTACCATTTTGAACATATCCCTCCACTGCATATTGCAGCCCTTTCTGTCGTGCCCTGGAGGATATGTCTGCTGCATTACTCCAAAACCAATCACTTATACCAGTATGGAGCTCAACCCAGCCATGTGTCTGTTTCTCAATTGTTTGACGGGCGTAGTAACAATAACTAGGGGGCGTGGCTTTTGCGAACGGTCAATTAACTGCACAATTACTTTGTATATTATACAATTTGCATACATACAAAATTTGTGGAAAAAGACACCTTTTTGTTTCCAACTGACTTTGAATGTGTATATATATATACATACACACACACACACACACACACACACACACACACATAAATATATACATCATTACTATTGTTGTGTTTTTTAATTTATTATTTAATTTAAATGTTTTTTTTCTCTCTCTTTTTTTCAGCTACAATTTCTCGAACAGGCACACTAATGCCAAGGAAAGCCAAGGTATAACTAAGATTTTGACTTAATTTTTGACATACCAGTTTTCTTTTCGAGTGCCTGTTAAAACATGTTGTGGTATTTCCCAAATGCCTTCAAAGGCTGGATTTTCAGAAAATATACAGCTGTACAAATGACAAATTAGTATTAACTTTAGATGAGTGATAAATGCAGCATGAAGTGTTTCACCTCATGACCCTGTGTGTGCCAATTTTAGTTACAAGTTGCTGGTGACAACTTCAACTCAACCAGGAAGCAGTCTGTTGGTGCGCAGTTCAAGGTAAATTATGCTTACAAATAATCATAGTGCATGGTTTATTGGATGTATCCTATAAATAAATGTATGTAAATGCATCTGCATGTGTCTGTGCTTGAATATGCACATCTATATATATAATTATTTTTTTTATATATATATATTTTTTTTTATATCAGAAATATATTATATGGATGTCAAGAAGTTCATATTTCACCCCATATTGAAGTGAAGCCTAATTTTCGGTCCGTTGAGGATTTTTGCATTGTCATAATTGGGTGCTGACATTCACTCATGTATTTGACCCTGCCTATGTTTATTTAACAGCCTAACTGTCTTTACATTGTTTGGAAACTAAAAGCGCTTTGTTCCGTACAGCATTCCCTGGCGGTCCTTATGGAGAAGATGTTTGCCGCCAGTCCGCACTTTGTTCGGTGCATCAAACCCAACCGAAGCAAACAGCCTGATCAACTGGACAGTAAACTGGTGATGGATCAGGTACGTCACCACAGGTCCGGTAGCCTCACAATCATCAAGTCTCCGCTGGGTTCGGCCCTGTTTGCGGCCCCTTTTATTTTCCACAGTGGAGCCAAATGCATTCTCAGTTTTTCCTGCCCTCCAGTTCTCTGAGCTGTACTTAAAACCTGGAAGCCTTTTAGTGCTGTTATTTGAGTTAAATCCAAATCCCTCTAATGATAGAGGAGCCACTGGGTTTGTGTGTAAGAGCCAATATTGACTGAACACTGTTTTAAGAGATTGTCTTGTTGGAGCTGCTCAGTCTAGTTCATTGACACAGTGACTATAAGCTCTGTACTGTGTAGATACTAGTTAAAAGTAGAAAATATAAGTGGCGTCTGCCTGTGTAAAACTTGCCACCACTTTACTAGGGCTATTCTTACTCATTGCTAGGTTGTTTTTGGTACTTGGCTATAATAGTGGTAAGTAACCACCAAATATGTTTTGTTCTGTTCTCAAAGAACCATCCTGTTCAAATGACATAATTTGTCTCGATATGCATAAACTATAAATTCCAAGGCTGTAAATCATCTGACCATGTGCAGTGCCGTTTAAACTACATGACTGTGCAACACTGACACCTGCTGTGGAAGTGCAGATTTCAGCCTAAAAGAATAAAAATCAGCCTGATGTAAAATCAATATAATATAAAAATTATGTTGTGATTTCATGTTTTATGGGGACTTTCCATAGACATAATAATTTTTATACTGTACAAACTGTATATTCTCTCCCCTTACACTACCCCGATCCCTTTTACATTTTCAAAAAACATGATTTATACACTGTTTTCCCTCATGGGGATCAAAAAATGCCCCCACAAGGACAAGGATTTTTTAGCATATAATGAAATTTAAAAACATAAATATTTAATAATAAAATAAGATAATTGATAATTGTAATATTATGTATAATGTAATAATGAAATATTTAAATTAATTTACTTGTACAATGAAAGTAAAGAGCTTATAATTATTATTATTTTTTTTACTTTCCTTCCTATCATTCCAAATCTATGCTGCCTTTCTTCCTATAAAATACAAAAGAACATTTTTGAAAGAATATTAATTTTGCAGTATAGCTCACAAGTTATTCACAAGTAATTTTTTTAGTTTGATGGTAAAAACCTAATTTTGTTGTATGCAAAATGAAGCTTTTGTTCAAGAGACTTTTTTTGTGTTCATGGAAAAATTTTAATTTCATAAAAAAAAGTTACAAATTTAAATAAAAAAAAGAGTGAATAATGAATTAACTTGTTTAATTTTTAGGTTACCTATCCCTTTAAAAGTTACCATATGGCACCTTTCAGAGTCTCAGTTGTCCCATCCGTCATATTTATGTTCATATTTTCTGCCTCCTCCTCTCTAGCTGAGGTACAACGGCCTGATGGAAACAATCCGAATCCGGCGGGACGGTTTCTCATGGCGTCCAACTTTCAAGGAGTTTGCAGAGAGGTTTGTGTGCTGGCAGAAAAAATGACATTTTATCAGTTCATCACATCAGATTACCTGCAGCATTACTCAGATTTCTGTCCCGTAGGTACAACATTCTGCTGCTGAAACCGGATCTCCCGTCGGACAAGAGCAGGTTTGAGCAGCAGATTCATCATATTGTGTTAAAGGTGCACCAAGTGATAAAACAACAGGTTTTCAACCTAAAGAAGATTATAGTACATTTAACAAATGTTTGCATGATGCTAACGCACATGAGAGGAATAAGCTCCCTATTATCAGCTGCTTTTGCTTGCAGACTAAAAGCATACAAAATAAAAGTATGTAAACAATGCCATAAAACATTATAGCTTAGTATAAAGTTCAAGACCAGCAGAAATTTGTTTGTTTAATTTGTTTGCACAATATATATTTTGCTATATGTGTATATGTACAGGTGAAACTCGAAAAATTAGAATATCGTGCAAAAGTTTATTTATTTCAGTAATTCAACTTAAAGGTTAGGGTTCAAACCAAGTACTGAGTACATATGCATGATCATACTTTTCAGAGGGCTGACATTTCTGTATTTGAAATCTTTTTTTTTTTTATTGATTTCATGTAATATTGTAATTTTCTGAGATTTTGAATTTGGGGTTTTCATAAGCTGTAAGCCATAATCATCAAAATTATAACAAATAAAGGCTTGAAATATCTCACTTTGCATGTTATGAGTCTATAAAATATATTAGTTTCACCTTTTAAGTTGAATTACTGAAATTAATTAACTTCTGCACGATATACCTGTATGTATATATGTATATAAAAAGTATACAATGAAAAAAAAAATTGAAAATCTAAAATAAATAACATAAAATGACTTTGTGCTCCTTTTAAACAAGCTCTTCATGATGATATGTTCTGATATTGATTATGTGGTTTCATCTACAATGGTTCTCGTTTTCTTTTGTTGCTTTTAGCTGTATGTCGATCCTCAACAGCACTGAACTCTCTGGCTGGAAGTGTGGGTAAGTTTGAGCCTGATGCGAGCTGTCTAAATGAAGTAAATGCAATTATAAGCATTATTAGTGGCATTTAAGACATGCATCACTATTATTATTGTTCATACGTACAGTTAGTGATTTAAACAAACCCCCTAATCACTCACATTTCCTTCAGAAAATGTTAAAATCTTTTTTTTTTTTTTTTTTTTTTATAGTCCTGTCTGGATTTTAGGTTTAAAATCTTTCACAGGCTCTAACATGTTTTCATTTAGTTTAATTTGGCTTAATATTACACAAGCCAATAAAATAGATACTTTAATGGTTCAGATAATATCAAACAAGTCACAACAGTTCTCCTGTGTTGCTCTTTCAGATCGTCGCGTTTGTTTTTCAAGTACTGGCACCAGGAGGAGTTGGCCCGTCTGCTGGAGGGACTGGGACGAGCGGCGGTTGTCATTCAGAAGAGTGAGTAGCAATTAAACTAGTTTAACCCTCTGTATAATTATTGAGGAACTCACATGAAACCTCTTGGCTCCTAGTTTGACTGCTTTATTGCAACCTAAATCATCTCTCGGATGAGTATACTAATTAAACGGTGTCATTAGCGCAAGTTCAGACATGAACTGCAAGATTCAGACGTGAACTGCGAGAAGTGAACTTTTTTTGTGGATTTTTTTCCACTTAAAAAGGTTTCTTGCATCAAAAGTCATAAAACTGCTGTGACTATTATTCATTATTATTTTCCATCATCTGATTCATAGTTAAAGGTACAGTCACAAAAACAGCCGGTAAAACTCTAAGACTTTTGTATGCAAATTACCCGCTACAGTTAAAACCGTAATATTGTGAAATAGTATTAAATAAGTAAGGAATAATTGACGACAGGCCGTTGAATTATTAGAAAAATTGTGTGCATTATTTTTCTAATAATTCATGGGCCTGAAGTCAATTATTCCGCTTATACTACAGTTACCACACCTCGAAACATTGTTCAGATTTTGTATTTCAAGACGTTTGTAAAGTTTTTGTCATTAAAACGCTCTTGTATGTAGGACTAATTTCTTACGCATCTAATCCAATGCCTCCGTTGCTTATTCCAAAACATCATTTTAGAGTTAGTAACGGAGGTTTGAGTCACTGATAGCAGACTAATGCTGGGACACACGACTAGCTGACACATTCTCTGACTGTTTTCATCGCAGCAGATTTTAAACACCGACTTTGAACACAGACTGAACGCGCTGAACACGCGTTTGGGCATGATCAGTCATACGTATCAAATTACATTCATAACCGGCCTTAAAGTGTGTCCCCAGTTATTAATGCAGTTATTAGAGAGAGAGATGTTGCAATAATGAGACAGAAAAGCATGTGCGTCAATATTATTATTTATTTATTAATTCAATTCCTTTTAATTAATTCGAATTCATTCTTTTTTTTCTATTATTGACAGATGACAGACTAGCCAAATAAATGAAACACAAAGCCCTTTTAACAAGTAGGCCGATCAATAATTATTTATGTTATATCATCTGCAATAATAATCCGTGCTGCAGGACTATCCATTTATTTAGCCTATATTCAGTTTAATTTTCTATTGATTATAGATAGGACTATATACTTTATTTATTCAAATTAAACTGCATGTTTCCATTGATTGTGAAGCTAGACATTGAAAATTCCAGATCAAGCGCATGCGGCTAAATGTTTTTTCTTGTTATGAATTGTATCCTATTTTCCGTTATTACAGTTGACTACGCGAAGTGATATGGAACTGTAATGTGGTCAAGACCTGCCTGGAACTACTTTAGCTGTGCGTTTCCCTGAAAATAATGCACACCTTAGAACGTTCGTCAGCTAATCAGATTCAAGCATTCAACGGCCCTGTAGTATAATTTCAAATAAAATCATTATATTTATATTTTTATAAGAGCTACAGTTAAAACCGTAATATTGTGAAATGGTATTAAATAATTTAAAATAAATTCATTATATTTATATTTTTATAAGAACTACAGTTTAAACCGTAATATTGTGAAATGGTATTAAATAATTTAAAATAACTGCATTATATTTATATTTTTATAAGAAATACAGTTAAAACCGTAATATTGTGAAATGGTTTAAAATAATTTAAAATAACTTCATTATATTTATATTTTTATAAGAACTACAGTTAAAACCGTAATATTGTGAAATGGTATTCAATAATTTAAAATAAATGCATTTTATATTTTTTATAAGAAATACAGTTAAAACCGTAATATTGTGAAATGGTATTAAAGAATTAAAATAACTGCATTATATTTATATTTTTATAGGAAATACAGTTAAAACCATAATATTGTGAAATATTAAGTACTTTAAAATAACTGCATTATATTTATATTTTTATAAGAAATACAGTTAAAACCATAATATTGTGAAATGTTATTAAATTATTTAAAATAACTGCATTATATTTATATTTTTATAAGAAGTACAGTTAAAACCATAATATTGTGAAATGGTATTAAATAATTTAAAATGACAACATTAAATTCATTATATAATGGTCCTTGCACACTGAGTCCGAAATTTTCATATGCGTTCTTTCGTATTCGTCATTCGGTGACTCTAAATTGCCAAAACACCATTCAAAATGCTTTCTACGGAAAATCAAACCCGATCCGAATTGTTTGTTTTTTTATGACGGACGGAAGTTTCGGAGGCAGCGTGTAAACGTGATTGACAAAACATGAGGTCGTATTTATTTTTTATCGTGCGAAAATTTCGGCTGCAAATTTCGGACTCAGTGTGCAATGATCTTTAAGCTGCTTTGAAACAATCTGTATTGTATAAAGCGCTAAATAAATAAAGGTGACTTGACTTTACTTTTTTTTTTATAGCTACTCGTAAAGGCTGCAGGGACAAACTTAGGAGGAAATTTTTTTTTCTTGACTGCCGTGATATTTTCAAGTATTTTCAAAGCTAATATTCCAGTATTAAATCAAAGAATGGCTTCATTTGCATCCGAAGAAGTCTGGGCTAAAGCCCCTAATATCCACTGACCCTAGAACTGCCCATGACAACACCACATCTTGTTCTGTAGATTTCCGGGCGAGGATCTGCAGAAGGAAGTATCTGGCATTGCTAGCAGAGCTACGGAGGCAGCGTCAGGCTCAGCGGGAGAGAGAGGAGCGCGAGAGAGAGGAGCGTGAGAGAGAGGAGCGCGAGGAGGAGGAGAGGAGACGACAGCAGCTGGCGGACGAGAGGAAAAGACGTCTGGAAGTGGAGCAGGAGAACCTGCGTAAGGACTGTCCTCTGTTTTCACAGTGCTGAAGTCAGTGACGTGTGTTAAAGGAACACGCCGACTTTTTGAGACTTTAGCTTATTCACCGTATCCCCCAGAGTTAGATAAGTCCACACATACCCTTCTCATCTCCGTGCGTGCCGTAACTCTGTCTGGCGCACCCACCGCTAGCCTAGCTTAGCACAAAGACTGGAGGTAAATGGCTCCAGCTAGCATACGACTCCCAATAAGTGACAAAATAACGCCAACATTTTCCTATTTACATGTTGTGATTTGTATAGTCACACCGTGTACAAATAACAAGGTCACATGAGACACAGCCATTTTCTAACCGTATACATACTGGGAACTATATTCTCAGAAGGCGAAGCACTGCTACTTCTGTGGATTGCAACCAACAGATTTAAGCTCAGAAACGTGCATCCATCCGTCACAAACGAACTTCATACACCATGACACACTACACTACTTCTGACGTCATAAGTTGCGCTTTAGGCATAAGTAGACTGCGTATGGTCGGATGGCCAGAAGCTAGAATTATGCTTTGAAACGTGTTAAATATGAATATTTTTCTTACACAAACTCATCGTTTTGCTTCGGAAGGCCTTTATTAACCCACAGGAGCCGAACAGAAGTTTGTTTATGACGGATGGATGCACGTTTTTGAGCTTCAATCTGTTGGTTGCAATCCACTGCCATTATAAAACTTGGAAGAGCCAGGATATTTTTTTTAATATAACTTTATTCGTCTGAAAGAATGTCATGTACACCTAGGATGGCTTTAGGGTGAGTAAATAATGGGGTAATTTTCATTTTAAAGTGAACTACTCCTTTAAGGTCGTGTCTGTGTGTGTTTGCAGGACCAGCGTCTCCACCGGTGCCTTTGCCGAGAAAGAAAAAGCCTGAGCCCAGGCCTCGCTCGGTGCCGACTGGCGTCCTGAAAGAGCCACATCTGCCTCCTGTACCGCGGCCGCGCAGCAAGCTTTTTCAGGTGTGACATAACTTATTCAGTGAAATACTGCACCTCATAATAAGATTACCTCTTTAACCTACAAGCTTAACGGTTATTTTCATACCTAGTCACATCTCTAGGCATCTCTGACTTTAAGCAGTGTTATTTTAATTTCATTGATATAATATTATATTAAATTAGCTTTTCATGTCATTTTAATTTTAGTTAGTTTTAGTATGTTTGTTTTGTACGGAGCCTCATACCCGCATATGACATGTGGACAAAAAAATATATATCATGGCCATGTACTAATTCTACTAATACTAATACTAATTCATTCCCTCGTTTCACTAAATTGTGTGAATGATATAATAATTCGTTCCCTCGTTTCACTAAATTGTGCACTTATATAATAATTATTTCCATCATTTCACTAAATGGTGCTCACAATATAATTTGTTCCCTCGTTTCACTAAATGGTGTGCATGAGATAATTCATCTTGTGCACACAATTTAGTGAAACGGGAATTTATCTCATGCACACAATTTAGTGAAACAAGGGAATGATTCGTTCCCTCATTTCACTAAATTGTGCTCTTATATAATAATTATTAACATAATTTCACTATATTGTGCACTTATATAATAATTTTTCCATCATTTCACTAAATTTTGCACATGATATAATTTGTTCCATTGTTTCACTAAATAGTGTGCACAATATAATTCGTTCCATTGTTTCACTAAATGGTGCACACGATATAATTCGTTCCCTCGTTTCACTAAATGGTGCACACGATATAATTCGTTCCCTCGTTTCACTAAATTGTGCACTTATATAATAATTATTTCCATCATTTCACTAAATGGTGCACACGATATAATTTGTTCCCTCGTTTCACTAAATGGTGCACACGATATAAGTTGTTCCCTCGTTTCACTAAATTGTGTGCATGAGATAATTCATCTTGTGCACACAATTTAGTGAAACAAGGGAATTTATTATCTCATGCGCACAATTTAGTGAAACAAGGGAATGATTCGTTCCCTCATTTCACAAAATTGTGCTCTTATATAATAATTATTAACATCATTTCACTATATTGTGCACTTATATAATAATTTTTCCATCATTTCACTAAATTGTGCACTTATATAATAATTTGTTCCATCGTTTCACTAAATTGTGCACACGATATAATTCATTCCATTGTTTCACTAAATTGTGCACTTATATAATAATTATTTCTATTGTTTCACTAAATTGTGTGCACAATATAATAATTTGTTCCATTGTTTCACTAAATAGTGTGCACAATATAATTCGTTCCATTGTTTCACTAAATTGTGCACAATACAATAATTAGTTTCCCTCGATTTAGTAAATTGTGGCCAGGTTGTACTAATTCGTTCCCTCGTTTCGCTAAATTGTGTGCACAATATTATAATTAGTTTCCCTTGATTTAGTAAATTGTGGCCACGTTGTACTAATTCATTCCCTCGTTTCAATTTGTATTAAAACAATGTAACAAATTATATCGTACTCACGATTAACTTAAAACGAGGACACAAATTCGTTAAATGTAATTTCATGAAAAATGTGTAAGTCGTGGGAACTAATTAATTTGTGGGGCTCCATAGTTTTGTATTTTGTCATTATTTGTTTTATGATGTAGTTTTTTTGTTGTTTTTTTGTTCAGTTTTAATTTAGTAAAGCTATTTTAGTTCAAGTTAAACAAAAAAATGTGAAATGTTGGTTTTAGTTAACGATAATAACCCTGACTTTATGTGTCATACTCATTTTTGTAAACCTCATTTTTCTGGACAGGCGACTCCGTTTGATAACGAGCTGAATGGGAACGTCCACCTGGATGCTTCTCTGATGCTTCAGCCGATAGATGAAGAGCGTATTAAAGAGAAACACCTGAAAAAGAGCAACACCATCCGCTGGTTCAAAGAGACGCAGGTCCGTAAGCTGACCAGAGACGGTATCTTCCCCAGCTGGTTCCATGGCATGATCACACGCAGGTCAGCTTTGATGATTAGATGAAGAGTGTGTTAAAGAGAAAATCAGTTCTCTATTGTAGTGAAAATGGGAATATATTTATTATGTGCTGATTGTAACTTTGGTTTATCAGACAAGCAGAAGATCTCCTGATTGACAAACCGCTCGGCTGCTTCTTGGTGCGTGTCGGTGAAAGCCGGGAGGGTTACACTCTGACCTTTAGGTACATGCTACTGTATGCTATGGCAAAACTGAATTATACATGTCAAAATCAATATGCTAGTCAACCACTAAAGGTGCTTTTATTGTGTTAACCCTTACATTGTGTTCTGGTCATTTTGACCCTGAGAGGATTATGTTTTTGTCTGAAAATACTAGGGCTGGGAGATAAAACCCAATTTTTATTTATTTATTACAGAATCAATATTAATTCAAATTAAATTGCATTATTTTTGTCCTTGCTTATAGATGAGGTTGACAGAAGTTAGCCACTTATGTTCTAACAGAGGATTAAATGTGTCGTTATCATAGACTGTTAAAATAAATCGTCGCTATCTGAGTGTTAAGTGTTGTAATATCCCTTTCAAGTGAACGTGTTGAAGCGACGTCTGTATTATTATGTGTGTAGTATTATTATTAATTTATATGAAAAGCTATATATTTTTACTGTTATTGTTATCATTAATATTGATGTAACATAAGTCCATTGAAGGCAAGCTTGACAAACCCAAATGCAGTTTATTTAACAAAAAGTGACTAAACTTGAACAGACTTGAACATGAATCATGAACAGAAACTTGCCAACAGCGTGTTATATTGAACAAAGCTAGACATGAGACAAGGGTACCGTGAGGGCAATGTATACACAAGGACTATCACCTGTGAACAATCAAACAGTGAACAATAAAGGCTTGTTGGACTTCATGCAGCGCTGCGCACCCCGATCGGTGGCTGACTTGAAGCAGTGCGCGCCGGTTAGAAATGTCCGACTGTCATGTGTCATGTTTGTGTCATGTTTATCAAAATAAAACATAAAAAAGTCCACTAATACTGTTCACTTGAAGGAGTGAATGAAAATAAGTGAGCGAATTCGGACAGCCGTTGAACGTATATCGGCTGTACACTCGTTATTGCAGTGCAATATGGGATTGAAGGAGTGCACTCAATAATATCCACTATGGTTTCGGACACCACTACAAATGCCTGTCCTCTCAAATAATGCCTTATTTGAGGGTATAGGGGGCGATTTTTGGATTCAGCCCATAATTATGAAAACTACAAAATAAAAGACATGAAAACATAAACATGAACCAAAACTCAAAACTAACGTGACAATTCAAATAGTTTATTTGTCTATATAAAACACACATTTTATGTATGTTTACTATTTTTATTATTAATAATAATATTATATAAATAGTCAAATTTATTTATATAAAAATAGTAACAATAAATAAAATATAGAATAATATTGATGATTATACTTTATCATCAAATATTTTAAAAGTGTAATTATATAAATTATTATAATGTGCAAAAACTAAGTCTAATTTTTGTTTTCTTTATTTTATATTGTTGTTGTTGTTTGTTTAATTAATTATTGTCGCTAATTTTTTTTATTGATTTGAAACGTGTTTGGTTCTGTTTCTCTATAACAGGGGTGCCGACCGCTGCCGTCACTACATGGTGGAGATGCAGAACAATGGGAAGTATGTGATCCTCGGGGAGGACCGGGCTCATTCCTCTCTCATAGACCTGGTCCAGTTCCACAGTCAGGTGGGCATCAAGCCCTTCATGGAGCTGCTCACGGCGCCCTGTGGTCAGGTGGGTGTGCGTCACTCGTGGAAGGGCTTTCACTACTCTTTTGCTCTTTTGTGTGGTATAATGATGGAGTGTGTGTCTACAGATGTGTGATCGGGAGCCAGACTATGAGGAGCTCAAAGCTTTTACATCATCATCATCATCATCATCATCGGAAAGCAGCGCTGTGGTTCATGCTGAGGACATGGACCCGTGTTCAAATAAAGTGCATGTACAGATGCAGAGACTCTTCCTGCCGCCGGGAGGAAACTCAAACGTTGAGTCGCACAAACCCCCGGTGCTCAAACGCATCTCTGACCGGCGCAGACGGGTCGAGGCCGCACAGATGGAGCACAAGGACAACGACCCGAACCTCGAGAGCAGGCCGTTCCCTCGACTCTACCCGTCCATACGACTGGCCATGAGGGAAATCCAGCAGATCCAACAGGTACAAACACACAAAACATATAGAAGATATATAGACTGGCACACTCTTTACTCCAGTCAATATTTCTCAGGGTGGCTTTACATATGTGTGTTTATTCAGTTTGTATACACATAAACCTCAAGCTTAGACTAGGGGGAAATTAAGTAAAGCTATTATAACATTTGCACCTTTATGGGCAACACCCCCAGGGCATGTTGTCACACTATTTGGGGTAAGTTGTCACAATGGGAACCTGCTATTTGACAGACTTTTCAGATATATATATATATATATATATATATATATATATATATATATATATATATATAACACTGGGGAAGGGAAAAAAAGACAATAAAAAAAAAAAATATATATATATATGTAAATAAAATTAATATAGTGTATATATATATATATATATTGTATTTCTAAAATAAATATGGTATATATAGTATTTATAAGTTTAAATAGTATAATGATTAATTGTAATATGCAAAAACTAATATCCAAAATTATTGAAAAAAAAAATTGTTTGATAATTTATTACACAAACTAGGTTATTTAGTACCATTTATATACTATTATATTTTGAATTAGACTATTTTTCTGTTTTCACTTTAATTTAATTAGTTTAGTTTTGAACTATGTCTACATAGTTTTGTTAATTTTTACTTTTTTTTTTTTTTTTGTCATTTTAGCACATGAAGTTAAATATACCGGTATTTTATTTCAGTTAACGTATATATTTTATTTCAAGTAACAAGTTTTTAATATATAAAATATACAATATTAATACGATAATAACCATGATCTGTATAATATTTCTTTGTTGTTGTTTTTTTTTGGGGGGGGGTTTGGTCCTTTAGATCCTGTTGTTCAAACAAATCACTCAATATTTCACCACGATTGCGTAACAAACTGTTTTCCTGCCAGAAAAGCCTCATTTCTGTGCCGTAGGGAAAATGGCACACACATCAAAATGTTAATCCACAGGCTCTTCACCCCTTTCACACAGATTCTGGAAAACACACGGATAAAGTGACCCGGGTTCGTTTGATTTTGGTTCATTCACACTGCCAGTGATTTTCCGGAATCAGAGAGTGCGTTCACACACAAGCCGTCACATCGATGTGACTTTTAATGTCTCAGCAGCGTCTTAAGTTTGCTTATGAGCCACCACGCTTGTGCATTTTTTTCTCTGATTCGATCATAAACTTGTGCATTACGTACCGTTTCACAGCTGGCGAATGATCCCGGCTTCAGCGTCATCACTACGACACTTTTGTTCACACA